>NW_025765200.1:0-231972 GCF_003918875.1 Haliotis rubra | reverse complement strand
ATCATCATTACATTACACATTTCACATTATCATTAATATCATTATCATTATCATTATCATTAATATCACATCCCATCAATCAACTATGTCCGATCATCGCATTCACCACCCGACGAATGATCATTGATCCATCGCAGATCATGAATCATTACGATCACGAACCGAAGACCGTATGACAGGAATCAATAATGAAGACCATCAACGATCCGATGAATCATGACCCACGACATTAACCAAAAGAAAAATCGATCCAGAGTCATGATCCGACGGATCGATGATAATCATTCAATCATCCGATCCATCCGACAGGAATCGGAAGCGTCATCGCTAGCAGCGTTCGGGCAGACGTGATAAAATCGGTTATGGGGAGCTGTTGTTACCGAAGCGCGTGGAATACGGGGACATACAGGGAAGCCGTTTGTTTAATCGGTATATATTCGGGTGCAGTTCAGCTGCGGACTGGCCGGGGCATACCGCGGTATCGATCGACGTTACCGATCGGTTACAGACATGTAAGGAAGTAAAGTCGTAGCGTGAAATCATTGACGGCGTATCATAGGCGTAGGACTGCAGATTTGTGGAAGGCGTACAGATCATAGTATTCAGCCGGTTCAATCAAAGGTGAAGGCGCGGGGATCATGGAATATGGCAGATCTGGCGTAGGGGTCATCGTCTACGACATATACCGTTGTAAGCCGACAGGTGTACCGCATGGGGACATTCGCAACAGGCGGTGGTATCGAAAGTCGGGCCGTACTTCCATGAACAGTCCCCGCGTCATAACGTTTCACGCCCGCGGGATCATACTCATGTTAAAAGGGTTGTTGTTACCGTTAAATATTGCGTACCTGCTCGGCGTATGAGATACGGAAAAGCTGGTTTATCATCCGTGATCAAAGTTTTTCCGAATTTGATTCATCAAAAGGAAAACGGAAAGATATATATAGTTAGTTGCCTTCATTACCAGTACGTCTGTCACATTGTTCGTTGTAGCGTACAAGTTCATACAGCAGTGTTAGTGATGATGGTCGTAATGCTGTTTAATGTTGTATCATGTTCATGCCGTAGATATGCGAAAAATTTTGTGATTGGTTTCATTACCATACGTCAAAGATACAAAATATTGTAAATGGTTTCATGTTCAGGTCAGCATACAAAATATTGTGCTCGTTCATGTCAGTATATGTGCCGCAACAGCTGTGTTCTCACGTTCACAACAGTATTATTAAAATGGCTCACGTCCGCTGAAACACCGCACGGTTCAATAGCGTAAAGTTGGCGACAACGCATCCAAAATATAGTGCTTCGTTTTAAATGAATGTGTTCGAAACAGTAAGAGTCAATAATAATTACACAAAGGTGTTGATAATGACGACAAAAGCAATGATATTATTAATGGACGACGACAGTTTCAAATTTCGTATCGTAATAGCGTCGTCCTGCTATCCGATACAGTCAGCGTCGTCATTTTCATTCGAAGTATCGATCAATATTTGCAATAAGGCGTTTTCAACATTATTATGTTCCTTCACCGTAGCTTAAAACTAGTGTCAGCAAAAGTCTTTCGAACAATGTCGTTACCAGAATGACGTTTTTGCCAACAGAATCGGGCGATTCCACAAACACCCGGGAAGTCCAAAAGACGATCCCTTCGATTAATATCTACAAGTATAGCCGTTCAAATTGCCGCCCGCCACAGCAGTCCATTACGTGCGCACCATATCAAACACGACGAATCTTCATTTCGTTACCGACAAAACAGCAAAGTTCTTCGTACCGGTTCTGTCTTCGAAAATCACCTATCGTCTTTTGGCATGCTCCGCGCTCGGTGATACTATAAGCTTCAGTAATTGGTTGTATTGAATATCATCCTCGATGCAGACGAATTAGTGGACGATTGTGGTACGTCGGTATATTCCCGCCATCTTTAGATTAAGAAGTCCATTGTACCTAGACAAGTTAAAGTCGTGCATGTCGTTATTCTTCTCCGAGTCTTCCGGCAGAAATAATATTGACAAACTGTCAAGAACCCGTTCAGATGCCTTTGATACAACGAAAGTTGTCTTCTCATCACCGATGACATCCTCCGTGCCAAGTTTCCACCGATGGCCGTCATGTTCATTCAGACAGCCTCGATCATCGCTATGATTCGCATCAGTATCTTCCGCAGCGATCGTCGCCAGAAAACTTCTCCATTCGGTCGAGTAACAAATCCCCGTTTATAACGTCGCAGCCAGCGCCGAGACATCATTCATCAAAGTAGTTCTCGACTATCCCGCCATCATCCGTGCGTCGTACCGGAACGAGATTCATTGAATGTTTCACAAAATTTTGGCGTACTGGCGTTGCCGAACACGTAGACAGGTCAACGTTTTCATATCACCACGCCGGTTCATTGTCGGGCCCGCCTGTCAGCAGTCTATTTGTCGTCGCCGTCTTCCCGTTAGCAGACCAGACGTCTGTGCTTCGAATTTCCGCACTGTCACTTCCTCGAGCCATCCACCTAACCTCTATCTTCAATATTGGTCGCCGCCTTGATCATAGCCATTGCAGTGCCGTCCTCACCGTCGCAGTCCGGTTCCAGAAAGCGTCCAGTTTATGGTTGGTCCTCAGTTGTCGCAGTCTTCGTGTCAACAGTTAATACGATCTGGGGCTCATGCTCCTCGTCGTAATCATACCGTTCGCAAACGTTATGCGGGGAATAGTCGCCCCGGCTTAATAACCGCCTGGACCAACATGAAAGCCGTCGGCGAGACCGACCATCTCGCCCAAAACCCAGTCTCAACACTTCGAGTATTGTCGCTTCGGAAAACGACAAACGTGCCAATATCTTAGTTCGACTGTTCACCATCACCGAACATACAACACACAGTGTTCTGGACAACGGCGACGACGCTCACGATACAAGCGCCTGCTGTCATCCGCTTCAGCTTTGTGCTGGCAGTCCCCCGGTTCTCTTCATTTTCAAAGTAGTCTGGTGAGTGTTCAAAGTGTCTTTCATTTATATTTTCGATAATCTTCTACGTTCAACTCTGTCTTCACGTTTCATTAATTCGAAGCTCGTCACAGAGCCTTCATAAACGACGAAACCGATATAATAGTTCATTCCATAAGTAATCTCCGAGAATGTTAGAGATTTTGAACCAAGATAGTCATCGGTCACCAGTTATTGTTAATGATTCGTCATTATTCAGCGCATTCAATTTTTACCGTAAAGATCTTCGAATATCGATTCCGATGGTATAATCGAAGCGAAGTAGCAATTCGCGCAATCCTTTTCTTCCGAAAGGAATGAAACAGATTAACTGGTGACGATGGCGACCTGGTGATCATATTAAAGTTTTCGATGCCGCTAGTGTCGACGAAGTTTCCAAGCCCGTCATCATATTTTTCAACATTTATCGCCACTTGTGTTTCATTTCATTTTTCGAAGAATATTCGTGCTTCTGGGGGTTACTGATACCTTATAATAACCATAACCAGGTTGTTACCCTCAATAAGATTAGCGAATCATCGTTAATAGTCGTTTCATAAAATTTCATTATCATCGATGCAGTTTGTGCATCCATATAATAATAATGGTGTTCGTCGTAAGAAGAAAGTTCATTTCGTCAATCCCTTGTCACAATGAATTTATTTTCCCTGTTATCAGAAAGACGAATGTATGAGCATTCACCTTCCCCATATACTTCATATCGTTTTCCCATGACTTGCTCACAATCTCTACTGAAGCGAAATGAGTTCGATGTCGGTTTTCGATATCAACTCTCGTTCTTGGTCATTATAATCGGTCGATTTTACGATAAAACATTTCAGCAATTATGCCCGAGTTTTTATACTGCGTAAAGGCGTAACAAAACATAAACAATAACCTGGCGGTGGCGGGCGATTCGATACCGGGTACACGCTTCATTCAACATTGAATTTTGCCGTGCTCATTAAACACTTCGTAACAACCTTATTATTAGCATAGTATAACACGTACCATTCGCGTTTCCACACAATTTGCGCGACTTACCTTTATGTCCACGGAACATCACGCAAAACCTTACGGTCTTCGTTTACGAAGGGCCCTTTACGTACTGGCGACGACATAATACAACCGGTGTCAAGGAAACAAAGGAAAGATAATTTCACCACAATCATTAGCCTGGCGACGTATATACCACGCAGCATGAGTTGCCGTTACATAAAACAAGAAGAAAAGACAGCCAGCGTCAAAGAATCTCGACGAAAACGAATATGGTGAAGCGTCAGTATCACGATCGAGGACAACCGGTTCGGTAAGACAGCACGTTGTTTATTGAAAGCACTACGGTCACTTATTTGTCGGCGCCGATATAACGCAAAGTTAAATAACGAAACAAAAAGGCATTTTCAGCATCTGTTATTCTTTCATTTAGTACGGAAAAGTTTTAATACCCCGTATCATCTGAATATCAGGTTATGCGTAATACGTTCGGTCCGAATAACCGACCGAGTTTGACGCACGCCGCCTTTGACTCAGCAATATTCATTTGCGGAAACGGGGTCAATACTACGTAGATTCGAACTCAACGCTGATGACGATACGCTTCAATCAGTTAAACAAAGACGAAGACCGGCTGATAACACCGCTATGCTGGACCAATAATAAAATTGAGTAGCGAAATGCTTTCTGTCTGACGGAATTAGTTTGAAGACGCAATATTATAAATTCCGTAGGGTGAATCGAGCCCGGCTTCAACATAATAACCGACAGCCAGTTTTGTCCATGCGAAACAAAGAACCCATTTCATTGATGCGTCATATATCGCGCTCAAAGTCTTAGATAAGGGATCAAGCGTACACAGTTGTGGGCATTACTTTCATAATTTACGTTATAGCAGAAGTCGGTATATTCGGTCAACGCCTACGAGGTACAGAGCCGAAAGCGTTCAATATTTATCCGCAATGTATAAACAAAGCCTTCCGTAGCTTGTTACCAAAACACACTGACGTCAGTGCTGAAGTCTCTTAACATGAGTTGGTTCGGTTAACTTCCTGAAACAATAGCCCATCCCCGGAAATTCCATAATACAATTTGCCAGCGTTCTTCAAGAATGCTCCGGTAACGCCAGGAAGTTGTCAGCAGCGCGCAGGAATATTTTCAAAGCTGCGTTCTAGCTTCGACCGCAGCCGAAGTTCATATGCCCTTCAGTAACTGGCAGTTTCAGTCTGGTGTTGATGTCCGTCTTTCATTACTTCAAGATCAAAAGAAGTAGCCTGGTCAAAGGTAACCAGAAGATGCGATCTGCCAGCATCTTCCGACAGACGGTTACCGACAGCGTCTGATCGCAAAGCTCATAGCAACGACACAGAAC
Source organism: Haliotis rubra (assembly GCF_003918875.1). Classification (NCBI taxonomy): domain Eukaryota; kingdom Metazoa; phylum Mollusca; class Gastropoda; order Lepetellida; family Haliotidae; genus Haliotis; species Haliotis rubra. The sequence goes on along the minus strand of NW_025765200.1, from coordinate 226,630 downwards.
AGTGCAAATTTACCGGCGAACAATACAACATGTCAAACGGTTGCCGATGAATCTGTTTGCCTTTGCGTACAACACCGTTGGTCAACAAAATCAATATTGGTTGCGCAACAATGCAAGGTCGGTCGAAATGCCCAGTTGAAGCGTTCAAGATGCCCATGAACAATCAACGCACGACATCGTCATCATACCGTCGTTAAACTACCGATGCGTTAACGATTCAATAGCGAAGTCGTTCCGAACAATTGAACTAACGTTAAGTCACTGCGCAGCGTTACGGTGCCGGTAAACCGCACTTCACGAGAACATAAAATGCCTGAAGCCAACGACGATTGGCGTATTGAACCGAGCTGGAAGTCACCGGCGATACGAGCGCATCGATTCAAACAAACAGTTCAAAACAGAACATAAAGAACAGGAAACACGAAAATCGCGACAAAATACACGCTCATCGCAAACGAAGCGTATAATAAAACATTTCTGGCCCGTAAAGAAATAGTAACATCTGGCACAAAGTTAAAATAGGGAACTGGAGTGTCAATATGCTGTCTGTTCCTTCGCTCGGTGACCAAACATTTTCGTGGTTAGAACCAAATGGAGCGAATGAATGATATTGCGCCTTTGTTGAACAGCGGTAGCGTTGGTCTCGCCGTCGTATAGTTATTGGAATAGGCCGAATCACATTGGACGATACCTTCTTTGCTAACAGCGTCATATACTTTTCACCATATTGCTTCGTATACATGATTGGTCAAATATTCAGCACAATGTGTGATACCGACTTTTTCGATTGGTGCCGAGAGTCATCAAAACCGTACTAACGATGTTTAAAGATCGCCACGATTCGCGCATGAAGAATAACGAACTGCCGATCGTAATAGCCTGTAAACAAATGACAGCCGGATTTGGTTCGGCAGCATTCGGTGCTTCGAGTAAAAGCCATCGGTTTCGAAGAAGAATTTCAGTCTCATTGAAGAAATACGAAGTTGGAACCAGCCGCGCAGTCTGCGTATGGAGCTCGTTTATCTGATTCGCAATGATCAACACAATATCATTCAACAGCTTCAACCACCGTATCTCATTGAGCGAACGTAAGATGGGTCTTTCAAATTGAATGGCGATATTTTAGTCGTTAAGGCGAAGTTCACGGCTGGTGACGATTGCGGTTTCGCGCTTCGTATTTCAGCGCCAACAGTTCTGTTTTGCTTATCAAAAGCAGAATGAAGAAGTGTTACTTCGTTTCATTCGCGTCCTCATCGCCGACGGCACCGCCAACGCTTAACTTAAAACCCCACGCCAACGCCGCCCGGTTTCAAATACACTAAAGGTCCAAACGACAAAGCGACCGCAAAAATCGAAAACAGAGTGCTTTATCTTCTGGTTCTTCAAAAATGAATAAAACAGCGAAGGCCAAAGATACGGCCACACCATTGACCGTGGTAATGGCCGTCAGCGGGTGAGATCTCGATGCTGGCAACACGAATAACAGACGCGGTTCGGTCAAGAACATGTTGAGCTCAGAGGTACTTTTCGTTCGCTCACGTATTACCTCTTATCGTATTCATATTTCGATACCGACCCTCGAAGCGATCGTTTCCCGCCTGATTGACCGGAGACAGTTACGGTCAATAAAGGCGGGGAAAATCATTTCCGATCTCCCGCACGGGCAACACGGAAACCGACCACGAGACAGCTCGATATATCTTCAGCCCAGACATGGTTGTCATTGCCAAAGCGAAGTTATCAATAACACGCCGTCAAGTGTTCGGTTTCATTTTCCGCATTTGCCGGATCTTCACGCAGCTGCTCGTCTTCCATCTGCATTCTTCGAAATTTCAAAGCCTCAGGTCGAAAGCTTCCTTTGTTCTGCTCCGTCGTTCTTCTTCAAACGTTCTTCTTTCAAGACGCCAACTGCCTTCCGCCTTCGACAAACCATTCATACTTCGCATTGAAGACGCTGTCTGTAATCACCAGCGCAGTGGCTTTGTCCTCGAATTCTTCGCTCTTCCTCTTCAGTTTGACATCAGTCAATATATCCTTCGCAACATCCACAGGCACCGTCGTCATCAACATGATGCTCGCTCCGGGTAATTTCATCGTCCTTCAGCCAGCCGACATAAAACGAGTTATTCAGCCATAGCAGAACCGCTCGTTTCACCGGGCAACAATATACACCGCCCAGTCAGCTTTCCGTCACAACGACGAATCTTTAGCTTCTTCTTCCAGCATTGCAGCCAGCACGTTCACCTCCCGTCAATTAACGACAGCCTCCAGAGAATAATATCATACCACATACCCGTTCGTTCATGCGACTGCTTGCGTCACGTGTGTCGCCGTAAGTCACCAAAAGCGTAAGCCCAGTGAATGCTTCAGGCCGCCCGCCTGCGAATGCTTGAATATGTTAACTTCCAGTTCCAATATTGATCTTCGTTCTTTCCAAGCAAACATCGAATTTCGTTCAGTAGTGCGCCGTAAGGACTCCGGTGAAGAAGATGATCATGGTTCAATATCAATTGTAAACGAATTAACACAGTTGAAATACGATACCGATCTGGTCCCGGTCAACCGCATTGTGAACGTAGTAGTCGAATGCCAGTTTAAAGCGTTGATTGCGTCAATAATTATTGCGCTCATAACAGTATCTGGTTAACCCAAGATTTCCAATGGCATGATTTTAATGTTTCAGTCATCAGCCAAAATCAACATACGCTGTTTAACGACAATGCCTCGTAGTTAAACGTCTGTGAGTAAATGTCGTCCTCAATGCGAACTAAATGCACCCGAAAACCGACATTGTTAGCTGATCATCATCACGCATCATACCAATGCATTGCGCTGTGTCGCCTGTCAGCGTCATCGCTTAGGCCTTTGTTGTTCGAAATTCGTCCGAAGCTCAACATCAAATCGCCGGAATATCATCGGTTCGTGCCGAAAGTTAACAATATCAAAGCGTTTCGTTCTTCAAAACCACGCACAGACGAGGCATACGGAATATTGCGAACTCAACAGGGTCATGTTTTGCTTCACACAGACGTCGAGAAGAATACGTTTATCATTATCAATATGAATCGTTATTATTTTTACAACATTGCCTTGAAGCTGCCGGCGTATCAAAACGTCAACGATCTTCATAATAACGAGTCATTTATCGCCGGGTTAACAATACGGTATCTCCGTTTGAAACCGCAAATCCCCGAAAACAGCCGTAAAGAACAGGTTCAATATCGATCTTCAGGAAGTCGATGCCAGCCGAAGACCACCAGTTCGCCGATCAGATTCGCCGGCAAATCGCGTAACGTATCACGCCAATATGATCGCACCAATAAGCGCGCCGTTAAATGGGGACAGCATAAGCCGAATATCGATAAACAGCGCATTTCCGAAAGTGTCAGTATCACCATCGGTCAAACAGTTTTGATAATGCCAGATATTTCGTTGAATGCCGATTTTAAGTCATGAATTACGTTCATGACACGTAGACGGTCGTCAAAATATTACGAATGAATATCATTTATCGAAGTCAATATTGCCGACAGGCCTGCCCTCAAAATGGTCAGTAAATCACCGGTGCGTTATAATACGCGTAAAATTTGCCGGTGTACTCAATAAACAAATGTCAACACGAATAACGTCATTTATACCACGTATCCGTAGCCGCCGTCATCACCGTCGATCGTCGAAGAATATCGCAGAAGAACACGCGACGTTTCATCGCCGACAGGCGGAGAGAACAATAAAGCCAGTGCCGCAATTGTTCATCTCAGAAGTGTTCGAAAAGCAAGATGAAATATCTATTGAACAGCCAGTTTATGAAGAAGAATAGTTGTTATATGTTGCGTTCACCGACAGCAACAATGAAGGGATTCAATCTGTCAAAATGTACGTCAAAGTTTATTCATAAGAAATAAAACACGTATAACAGATAAACGAAGAAACGAGTGATATTGGTATCTATCGTATTTATGACTATCGATGGTATTTTGAATGAAAAGCGAAAAGAAGAACCTGAAAGTTATGTCAACGGACGAAACGACCGTTCATTTAGCCCACCGACGACAATGATGAATCAGTTCGGGTCAACGAGAACATTGATTCGACGCGAAAATGAGACGATATGCGTCAACCGCGAGCTCGACGATCAGTCGTTGCCTTCGCTATAAGCTGGCAGTCGAAATATCATCAGGGCAATACATAAACAATTGTCGGGGAAGTATTAACGCAACGTACGATAACAGCGAAGCCGGTCAATATGTTTCGTTAAGCGACTTTTAATCAACAATCACTGAACTTCAAAAGTCCTGAACTTCACCATAAGGTTCACGAATATTTTATATCTTCGAAATTGTCCTCGTTTGATATCGAAATTCAAACCGAACGCACAATAGCCGTTTCGTATCAGACCGACATGCGGCGATCGACGAACGTTAATAGAAGATGCCGAAGTTGATCAACGCAGCAGCACATCGGTAACGACTTTCATATCAACAACTTCACGTTAACGACTATTATTAAGATAGCGGCCCAATGTCGTCATTCAAACTTACTTTTAACAAAGAATACCACCAGATACCGCTGATGATCGTCGAAGCGCCTTTACTCCGCACGCAACACGCTTAGCAACAGGCGAAAGAACGTCAGAAAGGGTGTCAGTTCAGGCAGCATTTGTTCAGCAGCCCGGTGCTCGTATCGCTCGTCGGGCAAATAAGGTAACGATCAATAATCGAGATAATCGGTAAATGGCAACTCAATGTAAATTAAGCCGCAAAATCATAATACAAAAGGAAAAGCCGACGCGTCGCAGTCGATTTCGTCGCCGGCTCAGCACCGTTATTCAGTCGCATGGTGGTGTTCCCGTAAATATCGAGTTCGACCGGTATCGTCCAGTAATCGGAAGTTCACGCAATTTGACAGCCTGGCGATACGTATCGCACCAATCGCAGAGAGTGATCATCGACCTCCGTCACCACGCATAATGCGAAGCGAACTTGGGGAACCCCGCCGGAATACGGTCATGAGTTTGCCCGTATCAGATTATCTCGGTCAACGAAGGTTAGCCAACAATGTATCATTATGACCGCATAGTATAAAGTATCATGATCGGTTTTCGGTTACGAGATCATCGGGCAGATATACTCAACCGTACAGTCCAGTCATGGGTCGAATATTACCGAAAACAATTGCCTTCAAAATTGGCACAGTAATAGCACAGTAGCAAGTAAACGACCGGTACGACGAAAGCTGATGCTGAAAGTATCAACGACGTACGAAAATGTCAGCGATAGGCGGTTCGCAGCGCAGAACGGTATCACGTCAGCGATATCATTAACCGTTCGGTGATCGATTTGTTTGTTATCTTCGCTCGCCTGCGACGACAATGACGACGGTTCAGCGGTGGTCAACGTTCTCGACTTGAATGCAACCGGCAACGCGTGTTTTCGATAATCATTATCGGTACGATCATCAATATGAAAGAGCGATGATACTTTATCACGCGATACATTTGCATTAAACGTAGCGAAAAGGAAGCTGCGTCTAAAGTTCGCCCGTTCGAAATAACGAACAGGTATTAATCAGTATTAACGTTCATTAATATCATCAGAATGGCGAGCGCCACCTGACTCTCCGCGTTCGATCCACTATCGTTATTAACGTTAACATTCACCCGAGTGCTTGGAAGTTCGCTCCCAGATGGAGAAACGGACAACGACTTCACCATTTCAGCCAAGCCTACGCATTTATGTTCACTGAAAACCACGAAAAGAACCGGTGCTTTCTCGACAAATGAAAGCATCGTACCTTTATAAATCAGACAAACTTGGTTCAAATGCGGGAGACTGCTTCATCTGATATGCATCGGCGCAGAGGTTCAACGAATCAATTCTCACAATAAACAAGCGCGTCGTCAGCGCATTTTTCACCGCAACATAAACGCCTATTATACGATCTAATAGATTATGCCCATTGTGGCTTCATTGCCGGGCCGATTTATCACTTCGCCTTCAAAGTCTCAGCGATTGCTAACAGTTTGTTAAAAATAACGTCATGCAAAACAAATCGGAAGCCGAAATATAACGTAAGTAGTTATGCCGGTATTGATGTTTGGCGGCCCAACAAAATGGGCTAATCTATTGTAATAATTACGTACCTTCAAAACAATTATTATTTATGCCGAAGTGGTTTAATACCAAATCACCGTTATCAGAACAGGTATCGCCCAGAGAACCGAAAACGACAATATTAACCAGACCGGTGGCCGTGAGACAAATTATTGCCGCAAAGCAAGGAAAGCCATTCATCAAAGAATATGACATGCCAGCATGCCAGCTTCACTGCTTCGAAGCGACGCTACCAGCCGCCAGGATAACCTGGCATTTTATCACGCCAGTTAGAATCGGTCAAAGCCTTTCAAGCCACACTGGCAGACATGCAACAGCACACAAGTTTCAACAAAGTTGCGTCATTAGAACGCGTAACATGCTTATCACGGTCATGAATGGCAAGAAAGCATGACCATATGAAATCTCCATACGTTACCATTACAACAGAACCAGGAAGAAATGAACAATATGCGTTCTACCATGTGCGGAAGATCGTCGGCAACATTAACGACGCAGGCGCCAGGTATCAGTCAAAATAAGACGTTCGCCCGAAAAGTTGACAGCATCAGTATTGAGCGCATTGGAAACGCCTGCCCCAAATCATTCAGCCCAAAGGAATGTGAGTGTGGTACTGCATACCTGATATTTTAAAGGTCGCCTACCGTTCAGCAAGATTACCGTCGAAAGAAATGAGCCTGAACAAAGGCTACCCTTGTAAATTAGCGGGACTCACGATGATGATGATGAATTCGAAAGCCTCTTACTGGCGGAAAACCGGAAGCAGCGACTGGCGATGCGGGCGTCGGCGTACAAATTTCGTGAGCAACGGAAAAATATCATTCCCCGGCAATAATATTTAGCATTTCGTTACCGATGCGCCAGTAATACGCATAATATGCTGAAGATTAAAACCTCAACTACGGAGGAAATAAAGAATAGCACTATTCATTCATCTGGTCTAGGCCCAGCATGCATCTCCTGGCGATTGAGGGAAATCCAGAAGATAATATCGGGAGTCACGCTGAAGCAGCCGTTCTTTCCGCGGTCGAAGCAATAAAGCCTTTCGGACCTTCGAAATGCCCAACCAACCTTCACCATCGGGTCGTCCAGGTATGCAATGAATGGGACCAGACTATAAGTTCGAAATCAAAGACTATCTCAAGTTGGGGAAGTTTCAACATCAATAACAGTATTATCGAAAGGTGGAAATACGCGTCATATTGACAGCTTCCATAAGTCAAGGCGTATTAACATCATCCGACCCAAGTTGCGCTGACATTTTGGTCGGTAACAGAAGAAATCGTTTCAAGAGCCGCACAGATTATGAAATCGCTTTCCGGTTCGACATCACGTTGCAGACCAGCAGCGATGCCGACATCAAGATGATAAATGTCGAAAGTCTTTGTTCATGCGTTAATTGTCGTAGTATACCGGAAAGTCGACCAACTATTGTCATCGGCGTTCGATCGCGCAATTTCATATTCAAAAGCCGATTATCATATTGAATTCGTTGCTGGTTTATCTCGATTCAAGAAATCACTATAAATTGGCCCAGTGACGACCGCCATTCGTTCATTATCCGTTCGTCCTTTGTCAATTCCTGTTATTATATTCATGTCAGTCATCAGCCCAACGACGGCAATAACGCAGCAGTTGATCGACGATTTGAAAGTTAGTAACCCGATCCTTTACACTTCGAAGAAGCTCATCAATATTCGATTACGACAAATACGAGTCGAAGCGAACACATCTGAAAAGAAGAATTTTATTTGTGGCGATTAAACTCGATAACCGGAATAATCTTTATCGTTGATTAGAGAACCGAAACACCGAGAGTATGGCGATGATTTTGATTATTCGAAAGCCGATGGAATATTCGGTTTAAATTCTGATGATCAATGACGATTTAGATAAACCTGAGGTATTTTAGGTACGTCACGATAAATTTGAAGATTCGAAGCAATCACGGACAACCGCATCTTCGAATAGATACGCCGAAAATCGAATTTCGTCAGCGTTCGGGTCGAAATAGTATGTCGTAGTCGCGCAATAGCCCGGCAGCGTCTCAAGATTGGGGAATGGTTTAATCTTCAGTTAGTGTTATCGGTAATAGTACGCAGTTAATCCTTTGTACTTTCAGATACCAAACGAAATGTGTCGTCAAAAGCCTATCGACAAAATAGGGCGAAAAGTGCAAAGCCATGTCGTCAGTCTTCATCAGGGTATCATTCGATTGGGTAAATAACATAACATCGTCGACGGTACATTTCATCCATTCCAGCGGAGATCATCGCAACGTATTACCCCGAGATTAACGATTGTTAACGATGACGCTCGGTTGATGCCACCGAAAGCCGACGGCGAAGAAGTCAATGTCACAAAGAGATCATGTCGTTCATTATCTGATAACACTCGACCTTCATGATCAATAAATTCGCATCGCATTGTTCAATAAACACGTCCTCCATTAGCCAGTTCCCGCACCGTCAGACGATAATATATCAGCCCGGAACTCGATCAGATCGACGATCGAGAAACAGATATAGCTCGAAGTCAGTTTGTCAATACATATCAGATCAAACCATTCCATTCGATAATAAAGAGAACCGGTTATTATGCACTATCCCTTTCGCCGGAAGTCAATTTGGTCGGTGACAAATACGACTCCATCCTTCGAAATCGTAACAGTATGTTCGTCGAAAGATGCTCATCTAGCGAATTGTCGACGGTCATTATCGTTTCGGTTCCGTGCAGCAAGCCCATTCGGAAAGCTTTCGAAACATTGGTCAGTAATCAATTGTGTCCATCATTTCCATAATACAACATATTTGTCAACAATATCGCCGATAGTTTCGATACCTTTCTGAAATGCCGGTCAAAAATAGCCATTCGGCAAAGATAACACTATCATGTATTGTTCAATCAATTGAACAGAAGAACAATACTTTGAAACCTTCCATAGTCAGCGAGCTCATTTGCTGGTTCTTTCCGTGGAAGATATGGTCGGCCAGCACAAGGCGTAGCAAAATAAATATCATGTTGAAAGTCATCGAAACGAACAAATTCGTTACCAGAAGATAGATCGATATCGCAAGTTCACGACAGTCAGCTTTCGTCGTACTTTCAATATATCATTGTTCACAATCATCATCGACTTTGCTATTGTCGAGATCAGCATCATCTTCACCGGAAGGACTCCGCTGAGCGCAAAGAAACAATCAAGCGAATTAAATGATGGGCGTTGATTCAGTCTGGAATTTTCGCGCAACTCGTCGATGACTTATCCGGATAGCCGTTCGAAGTCAAGGTTTGATTACACCGTGCTGATTTCACCTAGGGATGCCGTTCTATTTAACGTATTACATTGCACCGATCGTACGAAGAAAAGGTCAGATGCCGGCGGAACAGCCATCCGGCACCAAAAAACCGAAGATTCAAGATAATGTCACCAGCAATATCCGTTCATTTCACCACGCACAACCAGTTCGGCAAATTATTTAGTAACAAGGTCGTATGGTTGAAGACCAACGCCTTTGCACCAGCCATAGCGTAATTGAATGGAAAATCATCTACCAAGGGAACAGAAGTTTCATCGATTTTCGTGACAAGCAGTACATCGTTAACGTCGCTGCCGCACCGCACGCGCTCGCCTTCCGTGAAATCATCATCAGTTCGTCACGCCATTTTATCCTTCGTATCAGCGGAGGTTGCAGCCCGAAACTGCCGCGGCCTTTACCGCGCAAGAACGCATCAGCGATAAGTATCGCCATATCTGTTCAAACAAGTAATACGTTCGAGAAGACAGCAATTGCCCCATGCTCAATGGTCGATATCGATGACGAAAGAAAACATGTAATGTACCACTCCACAGCTGGAACCAGGGTCGATATCATGAATATCACGTTTCAAAGCGCAGTATTAGAAGATAATGTTCTGAATGAAGATCAACGCATCGATCGTCGGCCAGCGCAATAAAAAGTCTGAATCACGCATTAAAACTTTCCTCACTTCGTGCCGGATTTACTTCTTCAGAAAGCGCATGTACCGTTCTTCATTCAAGGGCCGCTGATCGGGTCGGTCTTTACGTCGCGAATACTGGTAATGTAGATCCGATCATTCAGCGTAAACAACGTTGTTGAAAGAAGTTATTCTATAAAACCAAAACAGCAGCGAAAAACAAGAAAACCAAACCGCAAAATACCGTACAGTGAAGTTCGGTCGATGGCCCGGTCCTCCATAAACCAATACCAATTTGTCGGGCCCAAACAAGCGCAAAGCCTTCGAGGAAAGTTACGCAAAGCCGTTGCGTTACCTTCGCGTCAGGAAATTCCGCATGCCGCCCGGAATACGGCGCATGCGTTATATAATCGTCGCATTGTGCCAGTATGACGATTTCGTTACGCAGCCGACGCAGATGGCTGCATTGTTAATAACCGGTTACCTGTGTTTGGCTCGATACGCCGACAACTGATATCAACTGAAAACGAATAGATCACTTCAATCAGTAATACAGCGACGCCGTTCTTTAACCGGTCAACTGGTCGAATACAAACAGACCAGCGACAGCAGTCTCGCGTTCATTGGGGTAGAGATATTCGGGCAGTATGGCGTTCACCAGTAAATACGACATCTCTTTGAGTACCGAGTATTCGGCCCGGTGTCAGAAATTGACACGACGACAGCCGTAACACCGAAAAGGTTAATTCTTCGCCTTAGCATTCGATATCATTGGCTGACAATGCCGCGTACGAACGATGGTTCGATGCGCTCAATAATATCGTTAAGGTAAAGGTTACCATGATCGGGTTAGCTTCGACATCGTTGGAAACGCCCAAGACGCAAGCGCCGCCAGATCGGCCAACGAATAGATATTTCCGCACGTATCCTTTCACGCAGAAATGTTCAGGGATCAAACGCATCAATATTGGCGTAACCAACAGCAGTGCCAGCCCGGACAGCCAGCGTCAACGCCGATGGGATCAATTCAAACGTAGACGGTCGCACGTGAAGCCGACTGATGGAGGGCATTTCAACAGAATTTCAGCAGCTTTCCTCACGATTACCGTTCACCAGTAACGTCATGCCGGTTCATGCCCACCAGTCCTCTGTCGCCAATACATACAGTGGCGGAAGATCAAAGGCGAAAATAGACATACTGGGGACAAGTTACGAAACTTCGCAAAGCGCCAGGGGAACATCACAAAACATGCCTTTGGGTGTTCATTGATTTTCCGAAAGTTCAGCACGGTCAACAGAAATGATTCATCTCCAACAAATACGCGACGTTCCACCGGAATAAAAGCAGTACCAGACAGCTCGCGAACGAACATGCGTCTACATTACGGTGGTGCACAACAAATAAAAGCGGGTTACTTACCGACAAGAAACAATGAAGTAGTAAAGTAAAAGATATAATTCATCAACTGGCTCAATGAAAATGTTTTCGGATCAGTCACGCGATATCATTAAATAAACATCTCTCCAAGACTTCAGAAAGTCTTCATCGCGATTTGCAACGAAGTCCGCGTGATTCGCCATACAGCCGCATCTTCGCTTCAGAAACGCGCACATGAGGCATCTCCCGATTTCGGTACTGCCAATGTAACAGTAGTGGCCTTCGATACCTGGTCGAGATGCTGATGGTTTTCGATATTCGGGAATTGCCGACCTCGCCGCATCAAACGGGAAGAGCGAACAGCGTGGCAGCCTGCGATACCGCCGAAAGTTAGCGAGTGAGCGAGCAAAATGCCGCGCCGCCGCGCATCAAAGAATTTCGCTGGCACCTTAATAGCACGATCATAGTAAAAGCGATGAAAGAAGACCGGAACCCCGTCAACTGGTCATAAAGTTGGTAGACGGTATTCAACAGAAGCAGTTCGTGTTATCAGTCCGGTTCGACTTCAAATAGCGAAAATTGGTAACGCCGCAGTTAAAATGCGTTAAAGCGGCGTAGAAATCGTACCACCATTCCGTTAAAAGCGAAAACGACAATTTAAAATCTGTTGATCTTAACATTTTGTAATTTCCTTCAAAATCAAGAAACAGTATTGAAATTCGTTAAGTCAGCAACACGGTAAAGTTTGAACGCAGCGAATCAACGACATTCAAAGTTGACAGTCGTGATGAATATACGATCTTCCCCGAATGTTAATACCGGTCATAATGAGCGTCCGATAACATCTCCGTCTGGCGATTTATCAGCGTGCCGAAAAGAGGTATGGCGTCCGCTCCATTATCGCCGTAAAATTTTCAACCGTTCATAATAAAAATATTTCTTTATTTCTCTAGTTCTACGACGAGTCCGAATATATCGACAGTTCATTGAAAACAATGTTCGTCACTAAAACGGTTAACATGAAACGAAATCGAAAAACAACCATCTTTCAGCAGCAGTACGGAAGCCATCTTCACTTCGTTCACGATTTTGATTGCTATCCAACATTAGTACGGGCACGTAAATATTCAATAACAGTCGTGCGTATCACCGGTAGACACTAATACAGTGAGAGCGGGAAGTTCTCATGACGATAGCGTCTCAGATCAGCAGCCGTAAAGTAGTGCGTCGGCCAGTAATCCGCCAACTTTATAACACCACCAGTGACAGCGTTCCTTCGCCATCTTAACATAGCATATCGTGAAAACGTTCGATCGATGTAAAGTCATACCGTTAGATCTTCATTATCTTTAACACGACCGATATACTTCCGAAAAAACGACAAATAAATGACGTAACATTCAAGTCGATTTGATCGGGTTCACTGAAATCAATACGAAGCCCATATAGCGAGATTATGAAATCGATGCCAGCAGTACCGATCAATAAATCCTCGAATGAAGGACCGGGGATTTAAAATCTGTTGACGATAGAATCCTGACGTTTCTATTAACGCATCGGCAAAGTTCAAGATCATCCGAATGTTTCGGATTATACCGAGGCAGATTTCAACCGAATATAGAATGCTCCATATTTCGTCGTCAACCGACTCACGTCAGATATCGTCGACGAGAACATCATAAGCGGTCATAACGTGGACTTCCATGCCGTCATTTATCAATGAAGAAGCATGAATATTCGCGAAAATTTCATGACAGAATTGCGCAGAATTCAAACCATCGAATTATTCTCCTACATTACTGAATACAATATCTTTGACGCATGAAGCCTTCGCATGCCAGATTTTATCAATATTCGAAATATATAGTTCAGTGTGTCCACGTATCGAATTATCGATAACAATCATCATTTCCAGTTGAACAGCCGTAAAACTGCCGGTTCGGTAAGTGTTTACCATACAACAGCTTCGATCAACACTTCGGTTATTGAAGCTCATTTAGAATCGTTCAATCATCTCGCCAACGGTCGTTTCAGATCATCGGAACAACAACGAGATCACGAACACGACTGTAGACTTCGAAAATAACCGCTTTAAAATGATTACGTGAGTTGCGCGAATGACTTCGTATCACGACGCCTGCTCATACTTCCGATGCCCACTCATCTTTGTCATCAAAATGACTGAACGCCGCGACGTTATATCTTCGAAAGTTTCGCTGCGTATTTGAAGTAACTGAAAGCCGTAAAGATATATGTAAATGATAAGCGAAGACCATGTTTCATCAAACACAAACCGCCATAATCACCATTTCAGTCTTTATATTACGCGTACCGCATGTCAATGGTCGCCCTGATGAGAAACACGTTAGTTCAGTATCTTCGCCGCAAGATGTTATTAAGCTTCCACTTCCGATTTAACATTTAATTCATACATTTTTCGGTGACCATTTGTTACAGTTCAGCCGCCGAAAGTCTAAACTTTAGTCCTCTCGTGGATACGATCATCAAAGCGTTATCAGCCACCAGCCGTTTTGCTTCCAGCACATACCAGTTGCCACGTACGATGCTTAGTTTCAGAACGAAGAAGCTCACGATCCGCATACGACGGGAGTTTGTAGTCTGAGTAGGAAGTACCAGCACCGGTTTCGAAACATTTCATTATCGTTAGTTAGCGGTTAGAGAACCCAATATTAAATATGGAGTTCAAGCGGAATAAGTGGTCGGTGAACCACGGACATGATGTTGGTATTAACAGTCTCCTAGTTTCAGCGACCAATACCGATTCACAGCGATCAAGTTCGGTAATACACAGCCGCCAACAAACAAAACGTAAGTGCTCATACAGCGACGAAGCGTATCCAGCGCCGTCACCAACAATAAACTCAAGCCACCAAGTCGTATTGAACCAACAAAACGAATGGCAAAATATCGGTCAGCTTTATCAATAAAGATGTTCGTGCATGTCTTCATTGTACTGAAGAAGCCGCTGGCAAACTTCGAGGTGACATTTCGGCTACAACGGTAAAACTGAAACTTCGGTCACCATTCATTTCAATACTGGTCACTTGTGCTGAAAGTCAGATCTTTCATTGGCCCGTCTGTTGCTCGCCTGAAACTCGAATCACGTACCAGAATAAGAAATGGAAGACCGTTAGTGATGGAAGCGAATAGCGTACCGGTCACGTTCCGAAATCGAAAGGTGGTGAAGTTATATCGTCGTATACTGGAAAATAAATATCTTCATTGCCAACATGGCCAGGCTTCATATGGATCGAAAATGAAAGCGATAACAAATTCTGGCTATTCTGAGCCTACCGCGCTTAATACGTGAAGCCAACGTGAAGTTACGTTAGCGCCAGCGTCTCCGCACCGTTCATTTCTTCCGACGTTTTCTGTCTTCTTCAGCCCGTCACGAAACAATTGGTAAGAATCATTGCTGGCATAACAATGTTGCTTCATTGGTACCGCCGACACAGCCGATTTTCGTGCCAAGCGCAACAAATGTCGCGGTCAAAGTCCTTTAGCTGTGGGCAGGTTTTCAGATAGGCCCGTGCCTTCATCTTCTCCTCGTTCATTTCGCATAGCTAGAAGACACTCGTATTGGTAAAGCATCTTTCCTTTGCTTAACCGAATTTCGCCGACAAGCCTTCTTCAGCTCGAAAGATCAGTCATTGCCACCATTCGCCAACAAATCATACTTCATAACACGTTCCGTCGTATCTTTCGGTAACTTTCCTTTTCATCCGCACCGTTATCAGCAAAATTTTGTTATCAGTATCGAACCGCCGTCCACCAAGAGTAGTCATCAATGGTAAATAAGCCCAGCCTTTCAAACAGCCTTTGTTCAGTACCGTCGTACGGGGTCTTTTTAGCTTCTTCTTCCGTCGACAGACTTTTCAGCGTATTTTGTCTTCGCGACTCAATGACAAAGAAATAGCGTATCTGCATATTTAATACCTATCACATCTTTCGATGTCTTCGCTGTGTCATTGGTCAGAATTGGCCCAGTTGTAAAGTCGCACCAAAGCGCCTACTTCCTTCGTAACATATTACGTTGCCGAATACAGCTTCGAAGCCAAGTTCAATACAGTTGTTCTTCGTTCAATATTGTCCGATTCAGCGTCATCTTCGATTTCCTCAACATGATTTCGCTAGAATAATCATGGTCATCGTCTTCAAACACCGTTAAACAATAGCGATAGCTGACACCGACTTTGCCCATTTCACCAGCGTTATCAAATACCAGTTTATAAATGCCGTTTCGCCAGCCAATATCGTGCTCAGGAACAGTGACCGACAACCCGGAAAGATTTTACCCATTTATTGGTCGCCCAGCCCACACATGCCGGGGCCACGACGCGAACATCCGAGTCCTGTCCGAGCGACACCGGAACAGTCAATTAGTCGGGTCTGTCACGTTCAAGTGCTTCAGTGAAGAAATTGCAAGGTTCACGCGTACCTTCGTGTTGTACAAGAAATCAAAGATGCCATACACGCTTTCATGCGGTTCAAAGCTCACTCTTTTCATCACTTTATTTCCAGTTTATGGGTTCATAATTTCATGCATTGCGCCGCAAATATAGCTGTTAGTCGGACATGGCAGCACCGTATTGGTAGAGCCGTTCTCAATTTGTGGGTTCAGCTCAATGCCGCTTTCCTTGTACGCTTGATAGGTATTCAGGAGCCATGGTAAAGTCGTCAGTTCGAAAATGAAGAAAATCGGCATAAGCGTAGCTCACAATAGCCAAGCGGTACGCAATAAAGCCAGCTTTTCCTCGTTGGGCATTGCAGCAGGCTTACCCGTGGTGCCGCATATCCGTGACCTCGTATCCTTGCTTCGCTTTCAGCTTCATCGCATAACAGTCAGGGTACAAGGGTCAATCGATTGAACAACTCAGAGGAAACGATAATCAAATACGTCCCGATCTACGTTAGTCGCCTTGACGACGAGATCATCAAAGATCATCGATAACCCGATGACATGTTTATTCGCTTCGAAAAATTTAACCCCTGTCATTAATTTCCACAGCATCTTCCTTCATCATAGTTGTTCGATTTGAGTTGATGATTATCAATTTGAACACAAAATTCCGAATAAACGCAACAGTCATTGATGACACCGACATCATTCCCCAGTTTTAACAATTTATCAAAAGTCGTTTGGTCAAACGATCATCAGTTTGTCAAAACACCGATTTTCGCAGGAAGTCCGACCACGAACATTGCGCGAGGTGGTCGCGAAATCGAATTATCGCACACGCTTCGTTGATTCGGCGTTTCCACCAATCTTTCACGAAATATGTCGTTGATGATAGCGGCCGAATTCGCCCCGACCGTCGCGTCCAGATCCAACAAGATTAAAGGAACCGTAATAGTCTACGCACAGGTATGACCAAAAGCAGCATCATTAATCAAACATTCATCCTCAGTTTTTCCTTTATATCAGTTCATTCACGATCAGTATGTTGGCCCAGATCACCGACATTCAGCGACCAGGATTCCGCTGGTAGATATAGCGGATAACTGTTGGTGGTGTAACACCAAATCGATCGACTTTAAACCAACAATATATAACTCATTATCGTCGGTATCGATCAGGCCGATTCTTTGAAAGCGCCACACGCAAAAATATATGATCGACGAAAACAGGAAGTTCACAATCGCGGGCGTGAATATGCGCAGCGTTTAGATCACCTGTCAGCACGTATTGCGTGACGGCAGTTCCAGTTGAAGTAGCAGTTCAGATACCGATGACGATCACAATCTTTTGATTCGTGAGTTTGACGCTGCTCGAGTGAAGTCGTCACATATCAAAACGACGAACAAACAAATACCTGGTCGATTGAATTCCACCAGATGTCATCATCGCCGAGCGTCCGTCAGGAATCGCTGTGATCAACCGGTGAACCGCAGACCGCATTAAGACGAACAGCGTATCCATCTTTATTCCGTCTGGTAAATCAGCGCCGACGATGGAGACGCGCCGAAGGGAATCGCAAGATAAACAAAGTTCATTATGATTGACTTGGAGTACATCGTTATTTTGAGCATCGTAATCAACGACGTCCAGAAAACCAGTCATAAAACATAGATCACGCATCATCTGATTATTGTTATCGCGTCAATCGGGCCAAACATTAAATTGCCGATTACCACTACAGTTATAAGTTCAGCAGATCAAAGCCAGTTTCGTATCGTTGCCAGCGGTCATCGGTCAAACCCGATGCGCAAAAGTTATTGGTATTCAGGAAGGCCGGTGTCATTGACGAAAGTTCATTGAATGGACAGTCATTGTACCGTTGGTCATACAAACATAAATAATTCGGACGACGAAAACACAATGCGTTGAATATTAAAATCATTGGTTGTTAATTGTGTAATTCAATCAATCGAAATCTCCGTTCACATTGATGTCATGTTAATACGAAGCGAAGTTCGACGTCGTCGTTTCGTATTGAATGTATTACGATATTCTGCGTAGTCTTTAAGTCTTCAGATAGTCATTCGCCGTAGCCGTGCCGATTGTCGTCACCAATAAAAATCAGCACATTAAAGATTGTCATCATTGTTCGTTGAAGAATGCATCTGGTATCGCGAGCAGCGAGCATCATATTGTCTTCGTCGGTGTTGATTGTTGGCTTAAAGGAAATTTTCGAATTCGTTAGTCATCATCTCATTACGTCATTGAGCCTAAGTTAAAGATAGATAGACAATAAGCGGTCATCCGTATTATACCAGCCTGAAATCGATTTAGTCCGTGCGAGTACGGTAGTTCCGGTTCATTCGAAATATTCATCGTTAGTCATTTCAAAAATATCTTTTTCAGTTCGTATCCACAGAACAGTAGCCTTGATGTTGCATTTGTCGAATACTGTACACCCGACGTATATCATTACCGATCAAAAGCGATGGTCAACACTGGCTTCGTATTGCGTACCGATCGAATGAGCCACGATGAAGCCTTAGTACACTACAGTAGATCGTCAATATCGTTCACGTGGGCCAGACAACCTGCCCGGCGAGCCGTCACGCTTTGCCCGATATTGGCTCATCGCTCCCCGTATTGTATGTCAGCAACAACGTCGTTATTGATAGCCCAATTCGACAGCATATCAAAATTTACAATAAACGCTCGCAAATACTACGCGATCTTCGTTACGTTCAGCCAAAGTTCACTTCAGACTCGAAGTGACAGACTTCGCATGTAAGCCAGCGTATTCCTCATTGAAATTCAACGACGTCCGGTTCGGTTTATCGGGTCAGACACCATTGGCAGCGGACTTCGAGCGAATTGTTTCATCGTTACGCATCACGTTACGACCGCATCTCATCCAAACGCATTTCATCCACAACGAGCACCGTCCGCAACCCGACCTGCGCTTATGACGGTCACGCCGTAAACCGGGGAAGCCCATACAAAGGGCCGTCACAGCAAGATGTTGTCCGCGACATAGCATAAAGTCGTTAGTGTAATCAACCACATGGGCATTGTTTCGCCCCGGGAGTCAGGAACATAAATACCAGGCGGAAGCCGGTTGAACAAGCAGTGCTCAACATATTGAAGTTTTCACCAGTCGTAATAAAATAAGATGTTCGCGCGATTGAGCATTGAAATAATCAGGTTGTTATTGTCGAGCTGCGGGATCATACTGGAGCTTCAACCAGCCGCCGCCTGAAGTTTACGTGATCATATGTCGGATTTCACACCGTGCTCGGCCGGACCGAAGATCTCGTGCAAATTATACCTCCGGTTAAACAAAACTTCTGTTATCTTTGAGCAACGTTCGCCGAACTGGAACAACAGGGAAAGTCATGTCTGTTACCGCAACTCGCCGGTCTAACAGGATGTTAACGCGACGGTTAACATCATAACGCCGCCAACATAACAGCGCAGCCAACCGAAAATCGAAAAGTTCATGGCTGCCGTTACGATGCCGTTCAGCAAAGCCAGGATAGCGAAATGGAAACAGTTCCCGACGAAGAGTTATGTCGACGCCGTTTCCGTATATAAGCCATTCGGTAATGTTGCAAAGTGATTTTAAAGTTCCGACAAACAACACGCAGGATCGCGGGAACAACAGCAAGTTGCCGATCCTCGTTTCATGGGCGGAAGTTTCGCTGCGCCAGTGGGGACACCCGGCAGCAGATCAGCAGTTTGCGATCGCGCGCGATGAACGACGTTCGGCGCAAAGACGTAACATTTCGGCATTACGTTCATCGACATCGTCAAATCATTATTTGCTTCGATACTCAGCAGGATGCGTGATGTATCAATACGTTACCTCGAAGATGGTACCAGCATAAATGAAAATACAAGATAAACGCAGTCAAAAGATCGTCGAAAGCAACCAACGGTTGAGTGGTTTCGGTACAAAAACGAACAACATATGCAGGAAATCCCGCCTTCGTGTCTATCGTGAACTTTATCATTCGTCGAAATGGGTCAGATCTTTATCATTTATCATGGGGAAGAGCGCTGTTGCATCTGACCGATTTCGACCGTTATTCATTGTCGATGTTACAAAACGCAAATATCAGGAATTTTAGTTATCGTACAGAAGCGCCCATAAATTCAACATTTATTTCAACCATTGGCCGTAAAGTTTGTGTTTTAGATTGCACTGCTGAAGTTAGGCCCATAATAATGAAACAAATTAAAAGCGGCATTTCCCGAAAGACAGAGCATCGATTATTACGAACTGCGCGGTTTCCAAATATTTATCCTTGTTCAAAAAATCAACATTAGTCACTATTGTGGAAGGCGATCAAATTAATTAAAGTCAGCGACTCATGAAGCTTTAACAGCTGAATTTCAAAACGCCCGCGTGATACGTTCCACCATTCATTATTGGCTCATGCGCTGCGAATACATCAACCGCATATCGTTCGTTCAACCAATACCAACGGGTTTCATTCGCAACAACATTCATTGCTGACGTTGATTCCTCGCAATGATAAACCACCTGCACCGTTCGTCAGATTAGAGGTTAACGTAATCTTCCATTACCCTCGGCAAGCGTCTCTTTGGCTTATCACGCCAACCATGGCCGTGCCAAAAGAGCAGTTCAAACGTTGCTTCTTGGCCCACGATAACGTAGTCCACCTGCGTTTGGCGCAAACAGGTGACAGTTCATTAAAAGCTTCGTGACAGCAACCACGTCATCTCTGCACCGTATTTGAAAACGCCAAACATACCGGTAAGCAAATACGAGAAGCACGCCTGGACACCAGAATGCAGACGGCAGAAAGTTATACCAGAATACGGGCCCACTATAAAACTTCCCTGGTTAGTATCGACGCAGGCTGTGAAGTGATGAATACTTCCAGAGTATGAATGTATAAGTCTGGCGCCATCGCTGTATCCTGCGCGAGAACCGAAAGAAGTAGCGGCAAAATCAAAACATTTTCAGTCTGGAAACATCATCTTCCACTTCCGAAATTTTGTCATCATCTTCCTCCAAAATCGGTACCTTTGAAATCATCATCTTTTCATGCCATCCTTCCGTCCTTCGAATTTTCTGCCTTCCTTTCCGATACTTTCCTCAGCTTCCCGAGTCAGTCAACTTCATGCCATTCATTAACGTAAACTTCATACATGGCCCAGCGTTCATCAGATCTCGGCAACTTCCTTCATCCGTCCTCCGAACATCAGCAAAGGTACCATCAACAGAAATACCAGCGTCCGTTGATCATCTCCGAAGATATCAACGAACACTTTCAAATCACCTTATCCAGTAACAATAATATTCATCGTATCAGCAGAACTTTTCCGCTATCAGAACTCAATTTAAAAGGTTCGACGACATCGACAATATCACGATCTTTTCGATGTCAGCGACAAGTCAGCCAGTCGAATTCAATCAAAACAGTGGTCGTACCAAAGCCTTTCAGTAACAGACATATCCCGCTTCGTTCCGAATTTCCAGTCTTCGTTCGATAATTCGTTCATTGTTTGGTTCAGTTCAGTATCAACATACTTCCGCGAATAATCACTTCAACATAAACAACAGCCATAGCCGACAATCGACTTCGATTCATCATTAAAGATCAAACACCGTTTATAAACGTTGACCGTCATCATCATCGCGCTAAGAAGCATCATCAACCCAAGATTAACGACAATAATGTTCGTCATCGTTATCAGAATCATCCGAGTCCCATCCATACCGATCAATCGGTATCATCGACGAATCATCAACAACCAGGTTTGCGAAGAAGGTAATATAACTCATCATCATTTCATTAAATTGCGTCGAAATCAAAGATGCCGTTATTGTTAACGTATTTTATCGCACCCGACAGAGCCTACAGTCTTCACCTTTGTTCACTATCGTTTGGCGACGGCCTGGTATACGCAAATAGCGATTACGGCGAAAACCGTGGAAATATAGAATATTGTCGTTCAATCTGTTAAATCGGCTTCAGCCAACCAACGTTTCCGGGATTAGAAAATACCAGAAACATGCAATAGGTATCGCCTGAACAACCGAATGAAATAGTATCAAGCGTGCACTGACGAATCGGTCAATCGGCGTCGAGCCGCAACAGTTTTCCTCGTTACCGCGTTTTTCATTCGTATTTACGAAACGCATGAACCGGTGTCCGTATTGCTTCAGTCATCGTGACATTGTATATGTAACAATCGAAAGTTTGAATCAAATCGTCTGAAGATGGAACAATCAATGTCCGACGATAGCCGTCGAGACGGACCGAAATATAACCCGGAGTAAAGACGAGCGAATACGCTTAAGAATGTTCGGTACGTTCAGGAATCCATCATTACCTCCATTGAAGTATCTTCCTTCACCAGTTTCAGCCTGACCATTTGAGCCGACGACGTCATTTGAACTATCGCAACCTGATAGTCAACAAACAACCGTGCGACAAATCGAACAGACAATCAACACCGCCGACTTCAATCCCCTTATTTTGGGATCGACCGAAGGTGCCGTTTAATAAACGATCATTGACTTTGTCGTCACTTTCTTCGATTGATTTTCAGGGATGCTCCGACTTCTGCCGGTAGCAACATGCGCGAGAAAATGCGTTCGATCGTTATCATCGCCAGTTGATCAATCACCGTCTGGTACGCGAAATTGGTACAGCGATGATAAGTACGTTTCGTCTCAATACCGCAACCAGCATTAACCACAATACGCATTGCAACATACGAAGCCGTTCGCACAGCCCATGAAAAAAGGTTAGCAACCCCTGCGCGCAGAATAATCGTTCCTCATCCAAGTTCGTCTATATCAGTTCAATCTGCATTATCATATAACGACACCGACATTTAAGCGAAATTTTCTGGTTCCGGTGGGGATTCGTGGGGATTCAGCAAAGCGGGATAATCTGCCTGCGTATAAGAAAATAATCAACACCGACACTTTTAAAACCGGTCGATAAATATATAATCACGACAGCCGGCGGGCCGAAGGTAAGCCGATTTTCGCCATGTCGCTATCGGCGCAGAAGTTTGAGCATGGTCTGGAAATGACGGTACCAGAACAATAAATCGCGTAAAGAGTGAAAGAAATGAATGGTCGCGCGCGCAGCAAAAGCCAGATCTTTGTGCATCGCACGCGTAGCTGCGCCGGTAAGTTCGGGGAAGTCTTCAGATCGAAAGTCGCCAGAGTCGTTACCTTTGAAATTCTATTTCGATATCAAAAGTCATATCTGAAATAGACCATTCGTTTGTTATCAGCGTATCGTAAATATTAAAATTATGAAAGTCGATTTCTGGAGGGTTTAATCAATTCCAGCAGTTTGAAAGAATGGACCAACGAACAATGTTCCAGCAAATCTTTGCCCGTCCAGCCAGAAGTCATATCACGCATTGGTCTACTATTAAGCGATTATTAATATCGTATCGTTCGTTCCGGTCACTTCGCCGATGATAGTTTCGACCTCGAAATAAAGCCAGCGTATTCGTAAAAGAAGTTAAAGCGTTTCGCAATACGCGATCATTGAAAACTTTGATTAAAAGCGTTGGAAGTTGTACTGAAGGCCGGTTCACTGTTATCATCGCTGAATGGAACAGTCGTTTCACCGTTTATCATAAGCGGATTGGCAAAACCAATTCTTCCGATGACGGTATGTCATACGCAGTGTCCACGATCGTTACGGAAATAAATCATTAATACACTTCCGTATAATCTCGGTCAATTATACCGTCTGATAGCATTTGATGTCAGTTCGTCGTATATGGAAGTGCCACATCGTCGTCATCTCAGCCGAATGCAAAGACGATAGCCCTGTAAACAGCCTGTCTTTCTACAACGCCAATGCGCCGAAGCCGTCATCATTAAAGGTAAGATCAGCTGTTCAAAGTTGAAGAACGTATCTTAAAATGTAAAGGTATGAGCATCGTTAATACCAGCCGGTGCGATTGCCGTTTTAAAAGCGAAGTCTCTTTGCAGTTACCGAAAGTCAAATGCCGAAATATCTCAATTACATCATTATACTAAGCAAACATTATACGATAGACAATCAGTTGCGGTCATCCGTGAAACTGGATGACGCAGTCAAAAGAGTACCTGCGGATTTCAGTCGCATTAGTCGACGTCAATTCGGTTTATCGTCAATAATTATCAAGCAGCGGCAAACGCAGAACAGTTTAGCCGCACGCAGTTAAGATCGGAATTATTCGCTAACGGGCTTTGTTCGGTCGTGAGCGTATCATTGTTCGGGAACTGATCGGGTCAGGCAGGGGATCATACGTGGGGTTCACGGGCGTCGTCACAGGTAAAGATGTTGAAACTACAAGCATGCGTCGTTAGTGTACTGGAACTGCTATTAAAAGTTTAGATACCTGGCGCTGTCCCGGCCTCGATTAAATCGATAATGTTTCAGTAAGCCCGGGTAGCCTGCGGTGACATATTGAAGCCTTCACCGTAGCCAAGCGCCATGATTGGTGAGCCAAAAGTGGACCATATTGAAAGCTTTACATCAGGTTAAAGTTAAGCTGGCGTGGGATACCGAGAAAGCTGCGCGGAATTGCGAGCCGTTTCAACCAGCCGGGTACAGCCTGGAGTTTATTATGGAACTGGAGCCACACCAAAGAAGCCTGACGATATCTGCGGTTCATACCGGATAACAGTGAAGTCAAAACCGGTTGAAGCCCACCAGCCGTTGCGCAAAATATTTAAATCGCCTCGTTAACTGAAATAAAACTTCCGGGTAACAGATGTTAACGACGTTGCCAATTGCTCTGCGATCGCCGTGCCAACAGCGGGAAGCCAACTGCGTCGCATGTTCGCCGCCAGTTCAGCAGCAGGATAGGGTGGTCAGATCGGTTTCGTGGAAATTTCCGACGAAAGAAGCGAAGCGAATACGCCACGATTTGGGAGCAGTAGCCTGCTGGCTTTGAATATTGCAAGCAGATTGGTGTTCTCATTTACCGTGGAACAACGCGTTAAAAGCTGACCCTTCGGTGCCAGTAAAGCGGGAAGTTGCATCGATACCAAAGACGTAACATCGGATGCGGAGGTGGTTGAATTTTTAAGCGCCAGCACTCGAGAAATCCCGCATACACGCATAAACGTAAGCCGCGATCACAGCAAACACCTTTCACCCGAACAGCCAGCGGTGCCTGGCGCTCAAAAATGAACATTGCGCATCAACCGTCTCTGCCTTCAGTTTATGCCGTGTACCCTCATCTTTGAAACTGGCCGCAGAGCCTATCATTTAACATGGGGAGAGTAAACGTTCAATCGATTTTGGACCAAAAGAAAGCCCATTGCCGAGCTGGCACGCATTGACAGCATATCAGATGAAGCGTCATAAAATGTATACCCAACATGACGTTTTCGTTCACACGTAGCCGAAGTTTTTAGATTATTCATAGTCGGTAATAATGAACAAATTGTAAGTGTATATTTCCCGAGATAGAAACAGATTGATTGTTGAATTTTTCATGGGGTCCGGTTCATAACTATTAGTTTCTGAATACCCAGAGCAGTGAATTAGAGGTTTCCAGAAATTCATTTAATTTTAGATAAGTTAAATAATTTCTGGTAGAGAAACCACTACACAAGTTCATATCACAGATGATTCCAGAGACAAATAGTTTATGAGATTCTAGTTTATGAAAAGCATTAAATTCCAAACAAGTCAATCTGTTCTCTAATGCTCGGGAATTATTACCACTTACAATTTGTTTCATTATTGCCATTTATATATATGAATGCAAATCTAAAAACTTTCAGCTACATTGTGAATAACAGAAAAAAAAACAGTCGAAAGTATTTAGATACATTTTATAGGCGCTTCATATACATGTGCTAAAAATTGTAATATTGCGTTTTGCCAACATCTATTAATGAACTCTTTGAGTCAAATCAGTTAGATTGTTTAACAAACCACTCTCCCATATTAAATGATAAAATCTACTGGCCAGTTTCGACAAAATGATAAAAAAGTTCTACAATAAATTTTAAAGTAGGATTGGCTTTGATTTCACATATAATGTTCGATTTTGAAACACCAAGGGAAGCCACTCTAATTGTTCAAGCTGAAAGGAGGTGTTTACCTTCGTGATCGCACACAGCCTGCACGTTTATGCTGTGATATCCTTTCCGGTTTCATATGCAGGTTCATCTCGGAAGGTGCTTGTATAAGAATATGTGTCCCATCTACACATCCAATTACTTGGGGAAACCTCCAAGCACGAAGAAGCCATCTTCAATTTGGCGAATGTGTCGATTGTCAGTGGGCCATGAAATGTAAAATGTTACGTCTTGCCACCAGGGCATCGGTCACATCACGCACGATCCTAGAGACAGTACCTTTGTCTATACCCAGGTGTCCCCACAACTTGTAAAACTCCCACTTTGCATATAGAAGGAAGGGTCAATAACACTTGTTGTTCCACAGTCAGTGCGTGGCCCCCTGTTTGTCGGACGCTGCAAATCACCTTTGCAAAATATTACAAAGGTAAGCTATAGATACTCTCCCAAATCGGTAGCGTGTTCGTAACTCTTCGTCAGAATAATTTCCAATTTGGAAAGCCAGTCCACGATACACCCTATCCTTTCTTTGCTGAACTGGCATCATGAAAGCAGCGTTAGCCATGAACGCCATTTTTCGAGTTAACCACACTGTTAAATAGTTAGCGAAGTGAATCTTTAGGTGTGTTAACTTAACGTCACGTTAACATCCTGTTAAAAGTTAACAGAGTTTTGAACAACAAGATAACCTGATGTTATTAGTTAACAGGCGGTTAAATGTACTTAACGGCTGGTTAAAAGATAAATTCTGAGTTTTGAAACAACCGGGCCCTGGTGTAAAAATCCAGTATAGACCCACACAAAGATCTCAATCCAGACAGCCCTAAAACCTAGTGTAAAACTCCAATATAGTCCCACATAAACCTCCAAATCCACATAGCCCTACAGCCTAGTTGAAAACTCCAATATAGTCCCACACAAAGCTCTCAATCCACATAGCCCTAACAACCTGGTGTAAAACTCCAATATAGTCCCACACAAACCTCTTAATCCACATAGCTCCTTTACATAACCTGGTGGAAAAACTCCAATATAGTCCAACTGCAAACCACTTGATTCAACCAGCCCTCCACACAGAACAATATGTTCCCTATAATCCCAGGAAAACCTCTTGACCCACCCAGGACCAACACCAAGGTCTAAATACCCCATGTAGTTCCAAATTTTACCTCTTGACGTATGCTACATATCTCACTTGGACCAACATGTACCTCTTGACGGCCCTTTGTAAGACCCCCTGAACACAGCCATGACCATCCCCTCACCCTGGCCAGTCAAGTTACAGACAATGATGCACTCACATTATGGATAAAAATACATTCTTGACGAGAATGAATACAGTCATAATAATTGATCGCATGCGAGTAAAAAACCAATTCCTCGAATGAAGTTTATACGCCCATGCCAATAGTGTAGTATTGTCGTAAAGGTGGTTGTCGGGTAAAATGTGGCCTATTGACCTAAATGTCTACCAACATGTACTCTTTGAGCCTGAAAGAAATTTATTTCGTTTTCATAAAAATCCAAATTTCGAAACAAGTATAATACGAGATGACCACAACTGGTTATCTATATCAATATATCTTTGCTTTAAAATAATGATATGAAAGTAGAGATATTTCCAACATTTTTGACTGGCCCAGAACATTGCCAAAACCATAACTGTACAAAAGAGATTTCACTTTAAAAGCCCAACAATCTATACCTTTTCAGCAAGACAATACTGATACTCATATACCTTTATTTAAGATTACATTCTCAACTTGAGACAGGAGGCGAACCCAATATTTAACAATCTTAATGTACTGATTTACCTTTAATGAATGACAACCAATCTCAGCACGAGCTGCAATATTTGGCGTGTATCTAGAAAGACCCAAAACCTGTTTACAGAACCTATCATGTACATTCAATACAGATGGCGACGGGTGGAAACCCCAGACTTCACTTCCGTATAGTAACAACGGCCAAACCTTGACATCAAATATATGGAGCAGAACATTAATTGGTAGATTATACAAATTCTTAACCAATGATTTGAAAATATTCAACACCTTCCGTGCTTTGGTCAGCAAAAGTTTTCTGTGTAACATACCATCATCCAGAGGAAGAGAGTGAACACCCAAGTATTTATATGATGCAACAATTTTAAGCAACTGTCCATTCAAATGGAACTTTTCGTTATTTTCAATGTCCACTTGTAACGATACGAAACTAGCTTGTCTAGCCTCTTTTACAGACCTATAACTGTAAAGTCAAAAGCGCAATATCATCAGCAAACAATAGGATGAACAGCATTGACGCGTGTATGTGAATCACTTAATAGTAAATTAATGCATGACATTCTATGACCCCTCTATTTAACTGGACAGGTTAAGTTAGATTTTCCTGGACGATGATCATTTGAGATTGTCTCAAAATGCTGGTCAAGCAAATGACCTCCAAATCAATCGGCCTCACGAACATAACACCCTTGCGATACACTGGCGTGTCTCTCCGGATCCATCGTAAACGCTGAGCACACTAAGACGAGTCAAGATAGGTCCTATATTTCGTCACAAAGCACGGATACCTGCAGTTCGCAGTGGATGCCCCTTGGTCTGAGTGGACGCTCAACGTATGAGCATCAACTACTAGTAGAATTTGCAGCCACAAATCAGTTGTAACCCGATTTGTACGTCATTTTGATGTGACGACACACGCAGCGCCTCGGACCTAGGGCGATCTGCAGCGGTGCCCGTCAGAAGCTCACAGGTCCAAAGATTGTAATCTGTCTAACGACTTCAATCCTGGGCTGCTGCATTTCTGCTAGCTTTAAGACTACCCATCACATAATACACGTGCAATCACAAAGGTGATCTAAGAGCTTGCTGCACGCGATTGTTGTCTTTCACGCTCTTTGCACGATTTGTGACTACAATTTTTCACGTCAGTCGCCAAGACCATGCTCAAACTTCCTGCATGTCATTGTCGCGCGTATGGCACAAGAAACTCAAAAGAATCAACCCTTACAATTATTACCAACAATGTGGGTGCCATATTTATGTTGAGTTTTAAAAAAGTGTCAGTGTTTACTGAGTGGTACACCTTATACCTTCTACTGCAAGCAGGTTATCCCGCTGCTTATCCTACCACAGGAATCCCACAGGAATCCCTGGGATTAAGAAGAATTTCGTCACTTTAGAATGTCAATTGTCATTGTATATAATCGTAGGTGGACTGATATAAAGACTTAAAACTGAGATGAATGACAGTTAAAATATTCTGCGCACAGTTACCTGTACTTTTTCATAGACTGTACAGAGCAACTTCATGGTACCACTTTAATCTGTATTGTAGTTAATATAGTTGCGGTGGTTTGGTGGGGCAGAACCGGTACTTATCATAGCTGTACCAATTTCACACGTACAAGAGGTGAGGTGAGGTGAGCACCCAGGTAATCAACAAGCGTGTGCAGTGAAATTTCAATTTCACACGTACACCTCGCACATGGCTGTTCTACCAGCAAGTGGGCCTCCCTCGTAAGAAATATCGAAAAGTGACAACAAAATAATGATCGTTTATTAAACAACTTTTTATTCGGGTGTCCAAAATAAGGAGACAAATTATCAGTGTTGGTCTGTCATGTGACTGTGCACAGTTTGATTTTGTTGCATTTATTAGATTTTGTGTTCGTGAGCAAATCATCAACTCAAATGAAGTCAAACAAACTATAGTGAGAAGATATAATGGAAATTAATGATAAGGATTCCCTAAGTATTTTTTCAAAACAATTCTTAAACATGTCACTCGTAAACATCCGGGTTATAATTGGTCTTTGACAAACCGTCTCAGTCATTAAGGGCGACTAACATGATCGGACGTATTTGGTTGATATCATCGTTTCCATCTGGGTTGTTTGGTTCAAACTCGATTATTTACATATACCCTGAAAAATGCTGATTGTCACATTAAACAACAAGCAAAGGATACAGATCACGGATATGCGTTTCGTAAATACAGATAGAAAATACCTGCAGAAAGTATACTAACGGGGAAAAAGTAACTGTGCATACCATAACAGCTATTTATACATTGACCATTCAGATGAGAATACGCACACTTGTCTTGATACTACATTTTCTTCATTTCAGACTGTTCAAACGGCCTACCTATTGCCATGGCTCACAAAGGTATTTTCCTATCCAAACATTGGTTGTACAAGAAAGCAGCATTGAACAGTGAGCCGGTTACACATAAATTGAAACAACAATGTATTCCTATAGCCTACGGATTATTTACCACCCATGTCCATTCTTTGTATATTTACACGTACCACAAATGCATAAATTATGAACCCATTATAAACAAATAAAGTGATAAAAAGAAGTAAGAAACTGTAAATTCAAAATGTCAGGAACCACGTAAAATACATTATATGCCCAACACTCTTGGTTTCTGTACAACACACAAAGAATTTATGAAAATAGTGATGGGTGCTGCCCATAGAGCGAACCATGGCTACCTTCTTCGCAAACACCTGGGGACATGTTGAATTGTATTCATTGATATTTTCAATTGAGATGATTGATCAGATAGTTAGGACTCGGATGGTTCCTTGTCATTAGCTTGGCATGTAGTCAGAGCTGAGTAAAACGAGAGCATTACAATCATGTCATTAAATCTTTAGGTTGTGGTCATATTTATGAGCACAATAATTAGTAGCTTGAAAATCAACATTTATAAACTAGTATTTGATCTTATCGCTTTCTAATGGTAGATGGTTAAAAGTCAATTGTCAATATAATGTGATATAATTGTTTAGAAGAGTGTGTGAGACCATGATTATTCTCCTTCGCAGGAAATCCTACACGTTCTATGGTGAGGGAAATTCAATGGTACTTGTTGGAAAGACTGGAGTAGTTAAATGTGAAACAGGGAATACAATATGTGGAGCAGGAAAGCAGGAAAACATATTCGGAGCAAGCGCAAGGGCAATGTCTGTTACAAAGGAAAGTAAAGAGCATAGCATTAAACGCTTTGGGTACGACTTGCAACTTGTTGAATTCCCCGACTATTGTGACACAAGCAGATCACCCGAAGACATCAAGAAAAAGGTCATGAAATGTGTCGGTATGTCATCTCCTGGAGTACACGCCTTTCTTTTCATCATAAGAATTGGAAGGTTCACTGAAGAAGACAAAAATACACTGGAAAAGTTCCTGCAATGCATTGGAGAAGAAGCTAAAAGATTTGTGATTGTTGTATTTACTGGATAAGACGATTTGGAAAAGGCAGATGACACCATTGACAACTATCTTGGAGATATTCCAACGAGACTGAAGCAGTTTCTGTTTGATACAAGTCTTCGTTTTTACTGCTGTCAACAACAGAGGGACGGATGAAGAAAAGGAAAAATTTACCAAAGATCTGATAGACATGTTATAGAATATGGTTGTTGAAAACGGGGGGCGAGTGCTACCCAAATGAGATGTATGAGAGTTGTGAAGCTGATCTTCAGGAAGCTGAGAAGGAAAATATCGACGAAAGGAGGCAGAAGGAATTCGAGGACAAACTTAAAGAAGAAGTCGCTGCCTTCACTAGAAAAAAATGGTGATTTCCAAAATTTCCAATTTGGAAAGATGATATTTCCAAAAATTTCCAAAATTGAAAGATGATATTTCCAAGGCTTGGAAATCTTTGGAAATTTAGGAAGGATTTTACCACTACTTCTTTCAGTTTCTCCTTTCCCAAGGATCCCCGTGAGTGTATAGACTGTGTATTCGTCCTCCTAGGAGTGTATTCGTCCTCCCATGCGATCAACTATAACCAGGAGACTATAAGATGTTGTAGATTATTCCTGGTATAACTTCTCTCGTCTGCATCCTTGTTGTTCTAGGTGTCAAAAATTGGCATTAACTGTCATATTTGCCCTGATATGGCTAGCATTTTCCAAAAATACAGTTTAAGTGTATGGTTTTACTTATTATCCACAAAAAGCGCAAATAGTTTTGACCTGTCACGGTTTGCATAAACACAAATTACATAGACCTACGTTACATCATTGATTAAATAACAGTTTACCGGACCCACTGACTGACTGGCCATAGTTTATTACATGTCATAAAAGTGAACCCTTGCCAGGGAATAATAGGCTTATTGTAGTAGAATACATTCTTTAATGGTACCCCTCTAATTAACATCTGACACAAGGGACGGACCGTTTAGGTGGTTTATCATTGCGAAATCAACAGTCAACAGACCATGAAATGTTGTTTTAAGACTGTGAGCGAATAGAGAGCAACCCGTTTGGGTTTGTGGTTAGAGACGGTGTTATGCAGTTGGTGTATTCACGAAATATCATGAACTTAATAATAGATAATTGGTTATATTGTCCACACACAGGCGGACTGGGGCAAAAAGAACCCAAATGAATCCCTTCTTAAAAACTTCATAGTGTAACTAATTAATTTGGTCATATACAATAAAAGGTGACTAAATGTTTAATTTTAGATAAGTTAAATAATTTCTAGAGAAACCACTACACAAGTTCATATCACAGATGATTCCAGAGACAAATAGTTTATGAGATTCTAGTTTATGAAAAGCATTAAATTCCAAACAAGTCAATCTGTTCTCTAATGCTCGGGAATTATTACCACTTACAATTTGTTTCATTATTGCCATTTATATATATATGAATGCAAATCTAAAACTTTCAGCTACATTGTGAACAGAAAAAAACAGTCGAAAGTATTTAGATACATTTTATAGGCGCTTCATATACATGTGCTAAAATTGTAATATTGCGTTTTGCCAACATCTATTAATGAACTCTTTGAGTCAAATCAGTTAGATTGTTTAACAAACCACTCTCCCATATTAAATGATAAAATCTACTGGCCAGTTTCGACAAAATGATAAAAGTTCGACAATAAAGTTTAAAGTAGGATTGGTTTGATTTCACATATAATGTTCGATTTTTGAAACACCAAGGGAAGCCACTCTAATTGTTCAAGTTGAAGGAGGTGTTTACCTTCGTGATCGCACACAGCCTGCACGTTTATGCTGTGATATCCTTTCCGGTTTACATATGCAGGTTCATCTCGGGAAGGTGCTTGTATACGAATATGTGTCCCATCTACACATCCAATTACTTTGGGAAAACCTCCAAGCACGAAGAAGCCATCTTCAATTTGGCGAATGTGTCGATTGTCAGTGGGCCATGAAATGTAAATGTTACGTCTTGCCACCAGGGCATCGGTCACATCACGCACGATCCTAGAGACAGTACTCTTGTCTATACCCAGGGTGTCCCCAACAACTTGTAAAAAACTCCCACTTGCATAGAAGCGAAGGGCCACTAACACTTGTTGTTCCACAGTCAGTGCGTGGCCCCTGTTTGTCGGACGCTGCAAATCACCTTGCAAAATATTACAAAGGTAAGCTATAGATACTCTCCCAAATCGGTAGCATGTTCGTAACTCTTCGTCAGAATAATTTCCAATTTGGAAAGCCAGTCCACGATACACCCTATCCTTTCTTTGCTGAACTGGCATCATGAAAGCAGCGTTAGCCATGAACGCCATTTTTCGAGTTAACCACACTGTTAAATAGTTAGCGGCGGTCCTTAGGTGTGTTAACTTAACGTCACGTTAACATCCTGTTAAAAGTTAACAGAGTTTTGAACAACAAGATAACCCGATGTTATTAGTTAACAGGCGGTTAAATGTACTTAACGGCTGGTTAAAAGATAACCGAGTTTTGAACAACCGGGCCCTGGTGTAAAAATCCAGTATAGACCCACACAAAGATCTCAATCCAGACAGCCCTAAAAACCTAGTGTAAAACTCCAATATAGTCCCACATAAACCTCCAAATCCACATAGCCCTTACAGCCTAGTTGAAAACTCCAATATAGTCCCACACAAAGCTCTCAATCCACATAGCCCTAACAACCTGGTGTAAAACTCCAATATAGTCCCACACAAACCTCTTAATCCACATAGCCCTTACAACCTGGTGGAAAACTCCAATATAGTCCACCGCAAACCACTTGATTCAACCAGCCCCTCCACACAGAACAATATGTTCCCTATAATCCCAGGAAAACCTCTTGACCCACCCAGGACCAACACCAAGGTCTAAATACCCCATGTAGTTCCAAATTTACCTCTTGACGTATGCTACATATCTCACTTGGACCAACATGTACCTCTTGACGGCCCTTGTAAGACCCCTGAACACAGCCATGACCATCCCTCACCCTGGCCAGTCAAGTTACAGACAATGATGCACTCACATTATGGATAAAAATACATTCTTGGAGAATGAATACAGTCATAACATTGATCGCATGCGAGTAAAACCAATTCCTCGGAATGCAGTTTATACGCTGCCAATAGTGTAGTATTGTCGTAAAGGTGGTTGTCGGGTAACCTATTGACAAAGACTGTGAAAACACATCGAGAGGGAATACCGTAACTATACATGCAGGTTCGTATCACACTCAGGTCTAAAGTGAACTTTAACAAGACATGTAAAGGTCACATGTTATTTTATGAGCGATTTTAGTTAATGCCAATTTTGGTATACTGCGTGTCAGATTAGATACTTAACCAAATCAATAACTTGACATTGTTACACTGACTTATACAATACAGGGCAGTGGGGTAGCCTAATGGTTAAAGCGTTGGCTCGTCACGCCGAAGACCCGGGTTCGAATCCCAACATGGGTACAATGTGTGAAGCCCATTTCTGGTGTCCCCTGGATTTTGCTGGAATATTGCTAAGAGCGGCGTAAAACCAAACTCAGTCAGTCAGTCAGTACACAATACA
The DNA here is from genome assembly GCF_003918875.1 of Haliotis rubra. NCBI lineage: Eukaryota > Metazoa > Mollusca > Gastropoda > Lepetellida > Haliotidae > Haliotis > Haliotis rubra. Next base: position 191,879 of record NW_025765200.1, on the reverse strand, counting down.
AGTAGTGTGTGCATCACTTAATGGTGAGAGAGCTTTTATTCAGTAATGTGGCCACAGGCCCATTATACATCAGGTGTACAGAATATTCAATTATTAGAACACCGTACAACATCATGAGAGCTGCACAGTTATACATTTGTGGTTACGAAGACTGAAAGAAATTTATTTCGTTTTTCATGGCTAAAAAGATATTTTGCAAGACAGTTTATAATATAAGTATTCTTTGATGTAAACAACTGGGCTAATTTCACTTCAGATGGATATAAGACCTAAATGTCTACCGTACTCTTTGAGCCTGCGATAAAAATCCAATTTCGAAACAAGTATAATACGAGATGACCACAACTGGTTATCTATATCAATATATCTTTGCTTAAATAATGATATGAAAGTAGAGATATTTCCAACATTTTGACTGGCCCAGAACATTGCCAAAACCATAACTGTACAAAGAGATTTCACTTTAAAAAGCCCAACAATCTATACCTTTTCAGCAAGACAATAGTGATACTCATATACCTTATTTAAGATTACATTCTCAACTTGAGACAGGAGGCGAACCCAATATTTAACAATCTTAATGTACTGATTTACCTTTAATGAATGACAACCAATCTCAGCACGAGCTGCAATATTTGGCGTGTATCTAGAAAGACCCAAAACCTGTTTACAGAACCTATCATGTACATTCAATACAGATGGCGACGGGTGGAAACCCCAGACTTCACTTCCGTATAAGTAACAACGGCCAAACCTTGACATCAAATATATGGAGCAGAACATTAATTGGTAGATTATACAAAATTCTTAACCAATGATTTGAAAATATTCAACACCTTCCATGCTTGGTCAGCAAAAGTTTTCTGTGTAACATACCATCATCCAGAGGAAGAGAAGTGAACACCCAAGTATTTATATGATGCAACAATTTCAAAGCAACTGTCCATTCAAATGGAACTTTTCGTAATGTCTTAGTCGACCAGCCTTCCTGAATACAATAACTTTTACTTTTATCAAGATTTATTTTCAATGTCCACTTGTAACGATACGAAACTAGCTTGTCTAGCCTCTTTACAGACCTATAACTGTAAAGTCAAAAGCGCAATATCATCAGCAAACAATAGGATGAACAGCATTGTCGCGTGTATGTGCATCACTTAATAGTAAATTAATGCATGACATTCTATGACCCCCTATTTAACTGGACAGGTTAAGTTAGATTTTCCTGGACGATGATCATTTGAGATTGTCTCAAAATGCTGGTGAACAAATGCCCTCCAAATCAATCGGCCTCATGAACACAACACTCTTGCGATACACTGGCGCGTCTCCGATCCATCGTAACGCTGAGCACACTAAGACGAGTCAAGATAGGTCCTATATTTCGTCACAAAGCACGGATACCTGCAGTTCGCAGTTGATGCCCCTTGGTCTGAGTGGACGCTCAACGTATGAGCATCAACTACTAGTAGAATTTGCAGCCACAAATCAGTTGTAACCCGATTTGTACGTCATTTTGATGTGACGACACACGCAGCGCCTCGGACCTAGGGCGATCTGCAGCTGAAGCTCACAGGTCCACAGATTGTAATCTGTCTAACGACTACAATCCAGGGCTGCTGTATTTCCCAGCCTTAAGACTACCCATCACATAATACACGTGCAATCACAAAGGTGATCTAAGAGCTTGCTGCACGCGATTGTTGTCTTTCACGCTCTTTGCACGATTTGTGACTACAATTTTTCACGTCAGTCGCCAAGACCATGCTCAAACTTCCTGCATGTCATTGTCGCGCGTATGGCACAAGAAACTCAAAAGAATCAACCCTTACAATTATTACCAACAATGTGGGTGCCATATTTATGTTGAGTTTTAAAAGTGTCAGTGTTTACTGAGTGGTACAATCCTTATACCTTCTACTGCAAGCAGGTTATCCCGCTGCTTATCCTACCACAGGAATCCCACAGGAATCTCCTGGGATTAAGAAGAATTTCGTCACTTTAGAATGTCAATTGTCATTGTATATAATCGTAGGTGGACTGATATAAAGACTTAAAACTGAGATGAATGACAGTTAAAATATTCTGCGCACAGTTACCTGTACTTTTCATAGACTGTACAGAGCAACTTCATGGTACCACTTTAATCTGTATTGTAGTTAATATAGTTGCGGTGGTTTGGTGGGGCAGAACCGGTACTTATCATAGCTGTACCAATTTCACACGTACAAGAGGTGAGATGAGGTGAGCACCCAGGTAATCAACAAGCGTGTGCAGTGAAATTTCAATTTCACACGTACACCTCGCACACCTGGCTGTTCTACCAGCAAGTGGGCCTCCCTCGTAAGAAATAGCGAAAAGTGACAACAAAATAATGATCGTTTATTAAACAACTTTTTATTCAGGTGTCCAAAATAAGGAGACAAATTATCAGTGTTGGTCTGTCATGTGACTGTGCACAGTTTGATTTTGTTGCATTTATTAGATTTTGTGTTCGTGAGCAAATCATCGGTCTCAAATGAAGTCAAACAAACTATAGTGAGAACATATAATGGAAATTAATGATAAGGATTCCTAAGTATTTTTTTTCAAAACAATTCTTAAACATGTCACTCGTAAACATCCGGGTTATAATTGGTCTTTGACAAACCGTCTCTCAGTCATTAGGGCGACTAACATGATCGGACGTATTTGGTTGATATCATCGTTTCCATCTGGGTTGTTTGGTTCAAAACTCGATTATTTACATATACCCTGAAAAATGCTGATTGTCACATCAAACAACAAGCAAAGGATACAGATCACGGATATGCGTTTCGTAAATACAGATAGAAAATACCTGCAGAAAGTAGTATACTAACGGGGAAAAGTAACTGTGCATACCATAACAGCTATTTATACATTGACCATTCGATGAGAATACGCACACTTGTCTTGATACTACATTTTCTTCATTTCAGACTGTTCAAACGGCCTACCCTATTGCCATGGCTGACAAAGGTATTTTCCTATCCAAACATTGGTTGTACAAAGAAAGCAGCATTGAACAGTGAGCCGGTTACACATAAATTGAAACAACAATGTATTCCTATAGCCTACGGATTATTTACCACCCATGTCCATTCTTTGTATATTTACATGTACCACAAATGCATAAATTATGTACCCATTATAAACAAATAAAGTGATAAAAAAGAAGTAAGAAACTGTAAGCCAAATGTCAGGAACCACGTAAAATATACATTATATGCCCAACACTTTTGGTTTCTGTACAACACACAAAGAATTTATGAAAATAGTGATGGGTGCTGCCCATAGAGCGAACCATGGCTACCTTCTTCGCAAACACCTGGGGACATGTTGAATTGTATTCATTGATATTTTCAATTGAGATGATTGATCAGATAGTTAGGACTCGGATGGTTCCATTGTCATTAGCTTGGCATGTAGTCAGAGCTGAGTAAAACGAGAGCATTACAATCATGTCATTAAAATCTTTAGGTTGTGGTCATATTTATGAGCACAATAATTAGTAACGAAAATCAACATTTATAAACTAGTATTTGATCTTATCGCTTTCTAATGGTAGATGGTTAAAAGTCAATTGTCAATATAATGTGATATAATTGTTTAGAAGAGTGTGTGAGACCATGATTATTCTCCTTCGCAGGAAATCCTACACGTTCTATGGTGAGGGAAATTCGAATGGTACTTGTTGGAAAGACTGGAGTAGTTAAATGTGAAACAGGGAATACAATATGTGGAGCAGGAAAGCAGGAAAACATATTCGAGCAAGCGCAAGGGCAATGTCTGTTACAAAGGAAAGTAAAGAGCATAGCATTAAACGCTTTGAGTACGACTTGCAACTTGTTGAATTCCCCGACTATTGTGACACAAGCAGATCACCCGAAGACATCAAGAAAAAGGTCATGAAATGTGTCGGTATGTCATCTCCTGGAGTACACGCCTTTCTTTTCATCATAAGAATTGGCAGGTTCACTGAAGAAGACAAAAATACACTGGAAAAGTTCCTGCAAATGCATTGGAGAAGAAGCTAAAAGATTTGTGATTGTTGTATTTACTGGATAAGACGATTTGGAAAAGGCAGATGACACCATTGACAACTATCTTGGAGATATTCCAACGAGACTGAAGCAGTTTCTGTTTGATACAAGTCTTCGTTTTACTGCTGTCAACAACAGAGGGACGGATGAAGAAAAGGAAAAATTCTACCAAAGATCTGATAGACATGTTATAGAATATGGTTGTTGAAAACGGGGGCGAGTGCTACCCAAATGAGATGTATGAGAGTTGTGAAGCTGATCTTCAGGAAGCTGAGAAGGAAAAAAATCGACGAAAGGGAGGCAGAAGGAATTCGAGGACAAACTTAAAGAAGAAGTCGCTGCCTTTGAAAAACAGCTACAGAGTCATCTTCTAAAAATGCAAGAAATGGAGAAACAACTTGAAAGGGGAGAGATGAAGAAGAAGATCGGCTGAATGAACATCTGAAAGCCTTACAACTGATACTAAAGGACTGACTTACTGACTGAGTTTAGTTTTACGCCGCTTTTAGAAAAAAAATCAGCAATATCACGGCGGGGACACCAGAAATGGGCTTAACACATTGTGCCCATGTGGGGATTCGAACCTGGGTCTTTCGGCGTGACGAGCCAACGCTTTGGGAACCACTAGGCTACCCCACCACCCCGATACTAAAGGAAGAAGATAGAAAGAAAACGTCAGAGAGAAGAAAAGAAATGACAGGCAGAACAGGTTATTGCTTGGCACTAGCCAAAGAATTACGTAACTTCACGTTGGGAATCGCAGCAGCAACCTAAAAGCTGTATTAGATAGAATGTAGAATTTAGTATCACTCATTTTCAGTGACTTATCCACCTATGAATGGCCATATTTTTTAGCCCAATGGAATGTATTTGTACAGATACTCCTGACTGACTATGCTCTACCTTTTACCTTTTCAATTTCAACGGAACATTTGTTTGTATGACTTATTTATATTCCGCTCCATCCTTCTTTAGTCTTCCGTTTCATATTATTCTGGGTACGAGTGATTCTTTGGTAGGTTTCAAACTGGGCCCAACAAAAGTTGTTCAATGAAGAATCTGACTTTCAAAGCCTCACAAATTGTTAAATGGTAGAAATGAATAGTGAGTAAGTTTCAGTTTTACACCACGTTTAGCCTTAGCCAGAAATATCACCTCGGGGACACCAGAAACGGACTTCGCCCCAGTAGAAATAAGGAAGACCTTTGAAGGATCTGTGATAAAACCGGTGTGTGCTGCCATTCCTTGTTTTGATTTGGACCTGAAATTCCTGACTTAACGGGTGAAATATTGTCTTGCACTGGCTTGGGTTTGTGACAAGTGTCAGCGCTGGGACATGATTTGCTCATCGCTATAATGAACACCTTTTTACTTGTTTGTTTGTTTAACTCGGCAATATTGCCAGATGATATTGTAGCCTGTGAATAATCGAGTGTGGACCATACAATTCGGAGACTGACACCAAAGTACCAATATACATAAACATACATGAACCATGTCAGCGGCCACCCGATCCACTTAGTCATCCCTATAACAATAATGGGTTGACATTGACATCACTGGTTTCTCTCTCTTTCTCACTTTCTTTCTTTCTTTGATGTAAAAGGCTATGTTTCAGAAAACTATTCGAATCATACCAACCAATATCTTTCGTGGCTACTCCTATAGACTACCATCCGTCATGTACTTGGATCATGAAATATTTGTTCTGAAACTAAACATCATGCATTGTAGCTTGGTATGTATAAAATAAACAGCTAAAAATCTAAATGAACTTTTTACGTGTTCTGGCACTGTTCCAAGGTTCCATTGAATCATATATCTACAGAGGACTAAAAAGTACAAGATTGTTTTGAATAGATTCTTTTTTGGAAAAGAACTTTTTCAGCTACAGCTATAGAACCTGAATTTATGTAAATGAATCTGAGAAATATATAAGGTCAGTGTTAAATCAAATTCCAAACTAATAACATCTTGCGGCAAGGCATCTTAGGGCGTCCGTATTTAATTCTGTGTTTCTCATCGCCTGACTGTTCCAAGAATGGGGCGGCCATTGATATGTGTTATAATAAGACTAAATGGTAATTATAGCTTTAGTTTGTGGTATTAAAGGCTATAATTTTCCTTATCAACACATACTATCATCTTGCAACTTTATAATTTACTTAAATACATATAGCAAAAGCATAGATATCCTTTTATCATAATGTTCAATGAAAGTCATTTTGATGATAAATATGAGTAAAACATCAAGAGTATGAGCAAAACATCATGAGTACAAAGTCACATTCACAATGCTTAACTCACATAATCGGTACAAAACAGTTATTTTCAGAAGAATACTATTTAGTCAATGTTCATGATGATCTCGATGATGATTGTGATCTACACATTGTTGTAGATAATTGACAATTCTAAATAGGCTTCAAAATGTAAAGTGTTGTCTCAAGTAACACAATATGTGAATAAACACTACAGATTGTAGTGTTACATCCCTGTTCAAGCAAGTGGCGATTCATGGCTATTTTAATCCCATCAGTGGATTCATTACATTGGTTTTTACTGAACTATATATTTCCGGAATATTGAAGTAAATCTAAGCATGCAGAAAACTATGCCAAAAAGGAAGGAATGACAGGTCCGTATTACAGCAATATTATGCCAGGAGATTTTCAACCAAAGTGAACAGATTCTGCACAATTTTGTTATAAGTACTTCACGCAATATTCATACGCTTCATTGTGGAATTACAAGCATGGGACAAATACCACCACATTATACTTGACCACTTATGATGTTCTAGTCAACATTGTCCTGACATGGTACAGTTGAGCGACGAAATATGAAAATTTTATATTCAGTTTAAATCACCTCGAATTATAGCTTCAAACATTCAGATGATCTTTAGACACCACAGATACATTAATAGAAACGTCAAATTCCTATTCATTAACAAGATTTTAGAAATTGTGTCCCGTCTATTCCATTTTGGGATTGTGAATTATCTGTGACCAAGAATGAATTTTTATGTTACATCAATTTCATAATCACAAATTTCTGTCACTATAGAGCTACGAGTATTCTATGTGTCTTCTTTTCGCTGATTAAACAGCACATGCTTCAGTGGGCCAATCAGATAAACCCAATCAGAATGGTGACTTTGAATGCTACAATAATTTATTTAATCATTTTTTTTCAAATATATCAATTCATTATAAAAAAAATATGAAAATCCTAACAATTTATGACTTTACATGATTATCAAGCGTTTTCAGAGTAATATAGTTACATTCGTTCCTGAAGGAACATAGCATTGAGGTAAACGTGGAATTAATTCCCTTATAAAGTTGTTTTGGACGCCTACAGGACATTTATTGTACCTTACCCTCGCCTTGCAGATGCTATAATCACAAAGACTCTGTCAGAAATCATAAAGACTCCACTCTCACTGTAACCAAGTATCCTACCAGTGATACACGATATTGTGAACTCCTAACATTGCCGGATCGTAAATATTAGTGGATGCCAATCAAAATCGTGACATGGGAGTAAAGATGAAAGATTTGCTTCCATTTTAATACCTGCTGAAGATTCGTTTTTCGTTTTCGTTTTTCGATGAAATTTAATACATTTTAAACTGTTTTTTTTTCTTGTGGCGAAACATTTGTTTTCAATGGGCGGTGTTCAAATTGAGACTCGTCGGCGCAAAGTTTAGAAATAAAAATATTTTTTTATTGTATGGGCGGTTGGGAATTTTACGGGCGGCGGGAGATGAGAAACACAGAATTAAAGACGGACGCCCTTATGTACGTCAGTCACATCTCTTTCAACACACTGATCTAAATCGCCAAGATTAAGTGGTGATTCGGAAGTGTTATATGGGACACTCTAATTTATGGCCATTCATTCTTATTCAAGGGAGAGGATCCTCCTCAATATGTCACAGTCCTTTGACTGTCAAGCACCTTTGTTGGAATGTGTTGAATTACCTCTCATCCGGCTACCGTGTTATACCCTTCAAACTATCGGAACTTTTCAATACCGTTTCTAATAATGTAATTTTAGAAGGAAATTAAACTATATGATAAGATGTAGATTTTAAATTCTGAATGTCGGTTTTTACCTTTAACAGAATGAGTGAGTACGGTTCTACGCCAATTTTAGCAACATTTTAGCAATATCACGGCGGGGGACACCAGACACTGATTTTACCCATGTGGGAATCAAACCCGGTTCTTCAGCGTGAATAGCGAACGCTTTAACCATTAGGCTACCCCACCGTCCCTTGCCTTTAACTATGATAGTTGACTGACGTTTTAGTGATCTTCTTCATCACTTTTATTCTGTAATCGTTTCTTTATTAAAATAGTTGTTTTCTAGCCGCGAAAAGCTGCAAATTTGCTGATGCAGCTAAACGCAACATTTACTCACTCCCTCACTCTTTCTCAACAGTATCACCAGGTAACCACAATGACATCTTGACTGATACTGACATCTGGAGTCCAGCAAATTCCAGATATCAGAAAAAGAAACCATCAACATCTCATTAGATTACCTCGAGATATTACTGTTTGATTATACAATTGTAGTTTTAGTTTAAATCGGGAGATGCCTCATGTGCACGCATTTCTGAAGCAAGTGCAAGCTAAAATATTGTCAGCAGAGTCACACGGACTTTCATTTGCAAATCATCTCAACTTCTATGCACATCGCTCTGTAACATCAATTGGAACTGTTAAAGGAGACTTCAGAGTCACAGAGATGGATGTTTGACAAAATGATATCACGTGACTGATCAAAACAGTATTTGTTTCATTAATTGGATGATGAATTTTATCTTTTACTACTACTTGTTATATTTTTTGATGAAAGTATTAGAAATAGCCCTTTGAACGACAACACCCCAAAATATGTTTTATCATGATGTTCCTTAGCACTATGCAAGGTTTTCTGCTTTAATCCAGCGGTGAAAGTCACATGGTGTTGGAATTGGAAATCTTACATTTTGGGAGGCCATCTTGGATTTTTTCGGAAAATGGGCCCAAAAAATCGGGCGCACCCAAATATATGTTTTATCATGATATTCCCTAGCACTTTGTAAAGTTTCATGCTTTAGTCCGCCAAAGTATCTATTTTCACCTTTGGCCACTGCACTATAATATGTAACTGCTGAAAGACAGAAGGACTGGGGTCAAAACATGAACCAACATGGCAGTTAGTTTTCGTGAACGACAATCATTTGAAATGCTGGAAAATTCTGGCTAAACAAATGCCCTCCAAATCAGTCAACCTCACGAGTGCAGCCATCCTGCGACAGATCCTGGCGTATCTCCTGATCCAACATCAACGTTGAGCGCACTAAACTTAGTCAAGATAACTACTATATTGGGTCTTCAAGCTCAGATACCTGTAGTTACCATAATGTGGTCTGACAGTCTACCTCTGAACAACAACTGTCTGCTTGTGAAGGATGCAGTCACGAATCTATTCGTTTGTTTGGTGTGACTCACAAGCGGCACTCCACGTCTTGGGTGATCTCCAACGATGTCAGAAGCTAACCGGTCCATAGATTGTGTGCTGCCTACACTATATGCACGATATTGTGGGCACACTTTTCACGCCAGACGCCAAGACTATGTTCAAATATCCTACATGCCACTGCTGTGCGCATTGTGTATGGTATCAAGATACTAAAAGCTAAAGAGAATTAACCTTTTCAATTGTCACCAACAATGTCGGTGTCAAGTTTCTAATTTTGTTGAATATAATTATAAAAGTGTCAATGCTTACTGGTGGGTACCTTATACCTTCTACTATTTTCCCGAAGCTTCTCCTACCCCAATAGTCCACTGGGGTTTGCGTCACTTTAGAATGTAAACTGTGAATTCATAATGATAGTTGGCATGATATGAACACTTATTTACGAGTTTTATTAACTTTTTAGAGTCTTAAAGAACAACGTCACTGGTATCATTATTTACTGATTAGAGTGATCACTTTGTTTTAGTTAATATAGTTATGTCAGGCATACCAAATTAAAACACAAATTAACCAGTTAATTGCTGGCTCACAACCATCTGCACCAACATGTAAAGTCATCATACTGCTTTCATACGGATGGTTATATACTTCTTTCTTACTGTGCTATACACCACAATGATCCAGGCGAAGCATGCAAATTCCTAGTACAGGAAGATAACTAGCAAGCTGCATGGCTTTTCCCTCAAAACTTACACTTTGTTTAATTTGATAAATTAGTGTGGACATGGAGGTTGTTTATGTTGAACTTCATATATGCAGGTAATTAAGTTTGGTTTGGTTTTCTTTGTTTTTCCATATGTTTTGGTTTTATAGAATCTTTCTTGCTTTTTCTTCTTGTTGTTTACTAAAGCTGCACTCGGGATGATCTGAGATCTGCAGATACCCGAGTATTGCACGGGCAATAAAGTTATTGACGTCTTGAGTACTGATTTACCCAAATTGGAAAACGAGAACATGCCTTTTCTAGCCTTATGGAAATTAAATCAACAACAAGTAAGGAAAGTTTTAATAACGTGATTCGTTTTACTTATTGTGTGCACTGACCGACGATCAATCGCCGTTGATGAAACATTTTGTTCATTTCAGAACCACATTGTATCTTCTAAAAATACCACGCTTTTTGTGTAAAACGTGATGAGCTCATGATGTCAGAAGCCATAGTTTTACTCGTTGATTTGCATAACAATGGAATGGTACATTATGTCTGTGTATCGGTGTCTATTATTGAAAACATAGAACGGAATATAATGGATTTCTCAAGTATGTATTACTTGTTTTGAAGATAGATATAACTTTGTCTTACTATCACTGAATGCGATCTTAAAATATCACATTATTAAAAAACTTGCAACATATAGTGCCGATACCTGGTTTCGAACCCGCAACCCTTCGCTTACTACTCCACTAGGCTACAAGAAGGATCGCACAGTGAAGAATGATAGATTGTTTGTCGGTATGAACCGTGTGTTTTCCTCACAAGACTGGAAGAGCGGGAAGCGCACGTGCAGGACACAGCTAGCACGTGATTATTCTTTGATATACTGCTATCTGAAAATGTTAAACTTCATATTTGCCAAAAGTAAAATATTTTCGGTGAGGTAATTCCAATTCTATATGAAACAGACAAAACGTTGAATATGGCTTCCTTGTTCTTGATACTAAATAATTTATACTTTTAGACAAGTTTATTGCATGGGTAAACAAAAGACCAAGATATTTATAGTGACTATTAATCTTAAGATGTAGTTTTTTGGGTACCCACTTTTAATTTATGGATAACGACCCGCCCTCGCCCCTATACTGTTAACATGTTTAGTATTAACCTTTTTCTTCATACAGTCGGACAAAAGCGTATGTACAAATTCATCGATAGCACCATCTAAGTCAAAATCAAGCATTGTAAGTAAACCTTGACTACAAGACAACATTTTATCAGATAAATTATCGGCAAAGTATTTACACAGAGAATCATTCCAAACAAGTTTTCTTTATCATAACACCCATCGGCTAGTTCATTTTGATTGTCTGCATATAGAAATTTACAAGTCAACTCCAATGGGAAATGGTCTGAGTCAATGCATTCTCCAATGCTAAAAATCTCAATAGAATGAACAAAACCCTGTGAACAAATTATATTGTCGTTCACGCTCGAGACCTGATTACTACAAAAGTATATTCTCTTAGCCTGTCTCCAAAAGCTCTGTCGTTGAAAATAGATATTTGAAGTGCATAGTACATATCTAGTAAAGTACGACCAATACTATTTACAACTTTGTCATGAGATTTGAGGTCATCGAGTGGGGTATCCCCTTCTTCACTATATTTTAGATGTTTACTTCCGATATCACCATCATAACTAACGTAATGGTTATTTTGCTCACCTGTGCGAGCATTCATATCTCCACAGAAAATAGTAAATGAATCACTGATTTCTGGAAGGGTTTCTATAAGAAACTGTTCGATTTGTTCAGTGTTACATTCATGATCTCTGTTAGAATAGTGGGTGGGATATAAGTACATATTAAGTTGATATCTTTTGCAAATGAAAATAGTTTTATTGGCAGTTTCAAGAAAATCAAACTGTCAACTGATGGTGACAGTAAAATGCACATATTGCTTATAGAATTGTGGATACAGACAATTACACCACCAGAAAGTCTAACAAAACCAGATAGATTTACTGCAGGGCTGTAGAAAACGTCATAACCGTCCAGCCAATTCATATTTGACAAATGTCTCAACAAGACATACTATTTTGAATTTCCGAAGATATAATAAAATTCACAGTCGTTTATTTTGTCCCTCAACCCGTTAACGTTCCAGCAGAAAAGGGATAGAGTGGTGTTGTCAGTCACGAGATCACTCTCAGAGTCAGTACTTGCGATGTCATTGACAATAGATTCTTGTGACATAATAACCAGGCCTCGGACGCTACCCTATGGGCGTGCTGAACGAGAAGGCGTCTTGCGCCTGTTACGTGAAGAGTCGGTCGCCGGTTGCCGCTTACGTTGACGTGTTTGAATCTGACTATGTGTGGCGTATTAGAATAACCTGGGCTTGTATCTGTTTCTCAGTCGTGTCGTCAAACTCCCAAGTCCAAGTTCTCCTGAGAACTGGTCTCAATTTCAGTGCTCGAATCTTATCATCTGACAGTGCGAGTTTCACAATAATGGGACGTGGTTTAGTTGTATGTTGACGTTTAGGGCCAATGCGGTGTGCGCGAATCACGTCAGACGATTGCCATGTCATAAAGGCTCAAGTATTTATCAAATGTAGACAACAGAATCTCTTTACATGACATTGACTTCTCACCGTCAGCTTCCGGAATAACATGTAGGGGATGTTGTCACGTCGACCAACATCCTCGTTAATCTCCAGGGTATACGTTACGATAAATCTCCACTAAACCATGGATGCATCTTCGGCTCGGCCCGATGATTATATTACCTCCCGTGGCTGGAGTTTTACCCAATCAGGTGTCTACAATGGGGAAGCTGAGCGTACCAATCACAACACACTTTCGCTTCTTTTACCTAATCGATTAAACTTGGCAACACGATTGTTGTTTAGGTACTCTGAAAGAGGTACAAGGAGTTCTTGCATATATTTTATTAGGTTTCACACCTGTAAGTTTGTCTGTACGATTTTCCCCAAATCTGAGACGCACTGCGAACAAACCTTCGCGACTGCGACTGCTTTCTTTGTTGACACTGGCAAGTTCGGTTGCAACGGCGGCTTATCTGATCGGTTACTGTGAGAATGCGGGGACGGCAAAGGGATGTAATAAAATTATCGGGCCATGCCATAGAGGCATCCATGGTATAGTGTAAATTTATCGTAACGTATACCCTAAATACCTCTAAGTTTATCTAAATCGTCGTCAATTTTGGTCATAAGTTCGTAAATGTTATCAACCTTTTTCCGAAATGGCATCAAAATCCGTATACATACTCTCGGTGTTTTTTCCGGTTCTCTCTATCCAATTTGATAAGGTTAACAGTTTTATCAAGTTTATCACACCTAGAAGGAATCGACTTCACGTCTTCTTTCAAAGATGTGATTTGTTCACTCGGCTCGGACTTGTCTTCTAATTTGGCCATAATGGAATATTATTAAACTTCTTCAAGTGTAAAGAGTCCCGGGTTTAACTCCACATCGTCAGAGCACAATAAGATCTTCTCACGTTGTACCTGTGTTGGGTAACATTGGCTTTCCCAATGACACATGAATGCTATAATAATAGGAAGAATGATAAGGACACTGATATGACGAGGAACTAATGAACAAATGGCAGTCATTATCAATGATTATTACTAGGCCAGATTTATAAGTAGTCAAGGCAAGGGCACACCTGAGGTCAAGGGGAACAGAGCTCCATAGCACAGTAGCAGGTGTAAGTAGTAATCAGCTTTAAAGTGCAGAAATTTACTTTGATCGGAGCACTGCATTATTAATGGATGGATCAGCTTTCCCTGATTTATATACAACAGAATTAGCACATGAAGAACTAAAAGACTCGACATTTTATCATCTTAATGTCAGCATCAGCTGTAACAGATCTACACAGCACAATGACAGAATGTGTTAGGAAAAGCGATTTTCACTAATCTAATCTGGTATCTTTAAAGCGACATAACACATGTAATTCTGTATCTGTTGCAGCCAAATGTCTATGTATAATAGGTCAGATGAGTGTTAATACATATAGCTTATAAAATATCCAATATGTGAACGCGCCCGTTTCCAGATTTGCGTTTTCTTCAATGTCTGTTGTGGCCACCATGTGCCCCAAAAACTGCTCTGCACCGTCTTGGAATGGACTGAATAAGTCTTTGATTTCGAACTTATGGAATTCTGGTCCATTCCTGTTGCAATGCCTGGGACAGTTGATGGAGTAGAGATTGCTTGATGGAGTTGAGATTGGGCGATTTCGAAGGTCAAGGAAACACTGTACTGTTATTCTGAAGATGCTGAAGAGTGGCATGTGCTGTGTGTGTGGCATTATCTTGCTGGATCAACTCCCTCAATCATAGGGATCATGCTAGATAGATAGATAGATAGATAGATATTCTTTATTTCCTCCATAGTTTGAAGGTTACAAATGTATATGTATATTATACAGTCATATTACTGGCACATGATACAACAGAAATGCTCATGAAATAATTTATACAGGGTGGTAAGGTGAAATACAACAGTTATAAATATTTTTCCATTTACATACAGAATTTGAGACACATATTATAACATTTGCCCACACATCATAGTTTAGCTGGTCCTTTACATCTTCCGGTTTTCCGCCAAGTAGAAATTTCAGGAATTCATCATCATCATCGTAGGTCCATAATTTTACAAAGATATTAACATCAAGTAAGTCACAAATTTGTTCAAATAAGTCATTTCTTTCAGCAATATTAATCTTACAAGACATTAAAACGTGCTTTTAAAATATCGTGCGCCACAGTACCACACCTCACATTCCTTTGACTGAATGGGTGGGAACAGAACCCAGTTTTATAAGAAAACCAATACGTTTATAGTACCTTGGTCTGTCAAGCGCCAGTTGCCATAGTCGATTTACACCGTCCGATCTTATTGACTGATACCGTATCAATGATAGCCTTGACTGCATGGCATACTCTGCTGCTTTTCTATCACATTGTAAGACCTTTTCCGTACCCATTCTTGATCATTTCCTTTTACATAAAAATTTAGAACACACTACATATTGTTTCATTTCTTCCTGGATACCATATTTAGCTAATAATTCCAACATATGAAATATAGGAGATTTCATATCTCGTTTATGCTTTCTGCCATTCATAATTTCATTGTCATATTGCGAGATTCTATGTAAACACAACTGTTTAAAAGAAAACTTAATAGTGCTGTTGCATAATCTGCCAAGTAGCAACAGAGAGCGTTGATCTATATAAAGCTTGTAATGATAAAATACCAAGGTTATCCACAACAACTTCATTAGGCATATACCTATCAAAACCTTGTATTCTTTTAGTGAAATAACGCTGTGTGGTTTCCAACATATCATATTCTTTATTAGATAGCTTTCCCCATACACTGCATCCATATAGGCAGCATGGCAATATAACTCTGTCCCATATACGAATTGCAGCAATAGGATTTTAATCCTCCATAATGCAACCCTGAGTCATGGTTAATATTAATCATTTTTCTCAGTTTCTCACAAACATTACCTGTTCTATTAACAGATGATTTGGAGGTAGTAAATTACACTTCAGCATAAATAATGAATTGTTTTAGAGGTACATGGATATTACAAAAAAAAGGTCATTAAGCGATACATTTTGTTGTTACCAAACATCAATACAGCACTCTTACTTACATTATATTTCAGCTTCCATTTGTTTGCATAACATTCAGTTACGCCTAACAAACATTGTAATCCCTTGGGGTTGGAGCTGGTAAGGGTTGTGTCATCAGCTAACAATAAGCCGGGACATTTTCCCAATGGGAGGCATAATCCACAACTTGTTCTATTAAGATCATATAATAAATCATTTATGTACAGTGAAAAAGTCACGCTGATATAACACGGCCTTGCCCGACACCTTGTTTAACATGAAATTGGTCTGATTTGAACCCTGCAAACCAACATACGAGTGCATAGACATATCAGATAAACGAAGGAGTCTCCACATTTTACCAGATATGCCAAGTTTGTCTAATTTATAAAATAGACCATCAAGCTACACACGATCAAATGCTTTCTCATTGTCGAGAAAGCACAGTATACTGGTGAGTTCTTTTCATTGTAATATGCAATGGTTTCAGTAAAGTGTAAGCGCTGCCATCTCAGCTGCGTGTTTCTGAAGCCAAACTGGAAATGGTGGGGAAGGAAGTGTTATTATCTGTCCATTTCAATTCTATCTAGGAGCAGACGTTCCAAGAGCTTACTCAGGGTAGATGTTAACGTTATGCCACGATAATTAGATGGATCAATTTTGCTTTTGCCTTTACCTTTGTGTATTGGGAGAATTTCACCAAGATTATACATAAGTGGCACGTACTCATATCTGATGATGGCATTAAACAAGGCGACAATATGAGTGATTAATGATCTCCCTGCGTATTTTATATGTTCATTGCTCAGACAATCTGGGCCCGGGGCTTTGTTGTTTTTTAACCCTTTCACTGCATTTAGTACCTCTCTAAATGTAATATCACATGATAAGGGGAGGTAGTATCATCTGCTGTGTGTGTGGCATTATCTTGCTGGATCAACTCCCTCAATGATAGGGATCATGGGAATCCTTAAGATTTCGTCTCCGTACCGAATAGCAGTTAAATTGTCCTGAGGGCGTACAAAGTTAGATTTGTGCATGATTCGTCATAAAGCATACACGTTGCCAGTTTTGTACATTCCAGAATCGAACGTTATTGCACCACTGGACCCGTCGACGTCGATTGTGTCGTCGCAGTACAAGGCCGAAACAGGGTCTCCTCGTAATCGATCACGAACGGATTGAGATGACTGCAGTGGTAATCCGGCCTTAAATAGGCAATGTCCTCGCTCACGGTTCCTCAGAACTGCGCGTGCATATTGCGAACCACTTTTTCCATGACATTTTCATGCATGTTGATACTTTCAAACGTAAGCGTGCATTAAAATTACCGAAGATCCGTTTTGCTCTGTGTGCGTTGGTTCATGTACACAAACCAGCATTGTAATGGCGAACAATCAAACACCAATTTTGAAAAATAATTGACATTTCAATTATCAATATTGTATTTGCGTTTCTTTTTGGTTAGAGTATATCTGTACCCGTGATCTCGTAAGCAAAGTGATCATGGTACTGCTACCTATGCGAGTCATAAGCTACACAATTCTGATATTTAAGCTAACTTTCTTGTTGAACCAGGTCATCTGGCCCTGGGTGTAAAGCTCACTAACCAGCAATATCACGGCGGGGACACCACAAATTTGTTTCACACATTGTACCTATGCATGAGTGACAAGGATCGCGTGGTCACTCGCCGATTTGGTTGATACATATCACCGTATCCAAATTGCGTAGACCAATATTCGTGTTGTTGATTACTGGATTGTCTGGTCCAGACTCGATTATTTACAGGAAGCCGCCATACAGCTGAATATAGCTGAGTGCGGCTTTAAACAACAAACCAACGACAAGGAGCATTTGTAACGACGCGAAGGTTTGTATCAACGCCTTTGTAGTATGTTTGCAGCTTAGTTACGTTAGGTTCTTACATTTGCCAGTTATCTCAGTGTGATGTGTCAGGCTGCACCTGTAGTAATGTACCCGACAAACAACTACAAGCAGAGCCTTGGAACTAAATATACCTTCAAACTGACACGCAAAGAACAACTACTCTATTGACGATCAGTGTCTTCTTTCACCCTGTTTATAAAGCGTGTACAATCGATCACATGCGGGTAAAACCCATTCTTCGGTGATCAAGTGATAAGCTGAAATCTGAGAATATGTATGCTATACACCGTGTTATTGCGTGTCTGATAATAGTTAGTGTGGTATTCTACGAGACGCTAAAGCCGCTTCGTTTGAATCATGAACGGTATTCTGAGGCCGCTATCATAATAATAAATCATTAACATCAAAGTTGATTGTGCGAGGATCTGTGTTGACACCATTGGTATATACTGCGTGTTAGATAATAACTGCATGTCAGCGTCTTCCTATTAATAGCGTTCTACATCAGTCACGCTATGTCGAGGTCTTATTCTACCCAAGCAACTGTATGCGTTCGAACTGAATTGAGTTTGCTATATGTAAACAGGAATAATTTCAAAATATAAAATAATTCATGAACACTTATAGATGAGTTAAAGGACTTTTAAGTTCCTGTGTTGACAGTTAAAGTCACTTGGCAAAAGAGCACTATTAACAGTAACTTCACTGGTATCAGTACGATCATATTTTACGTGCTGCTATTACTTTCCCAACAATTGTTTATATGGCATATTACCCCTGATAATCCGGTTTAGAATTGGTCTTCAGCTGCCAAGCTTGTCGCGAGAGGCGAACAACTGGTCGTCAGGCTCATGGATTTGGTTGGCACATGTCATCGTATCTCAGCTGCGTAGATCAATGTTCATGTTGTTGACTATTTAAACAGTTCATACATCGGTATGATTGTCTGGTGACTAATGGTGAATACATTTTCTACGTGTTATTTCTCTTCAGTTCTCTTTCCACTTTATTCCCGTATATTGCTATGTCGTCTATAAATGCTGTCGATATAATATCTCTGATGTGTTTATCTGAACTTGTCATTCATATGACTATACGGTGTTTGAGTTTCTTATAGGTCGCTTGGCAGCACATTTTATGTTTGGCAGATTGAATATATTTGCTGTGTGTGACACAACACTAAAATAATCTTCTTCTTCTTCTCCTCCTTCTTCTTCTTCGTCTTCATCTGCTTTTCGAGACACCTCATTTTGCTAAGTGAGACCATGAATGAACACGGCTGCCATTTCTTTCTTTGTGATTTTCTCTCCACCTGTCGGCAGTAAACGTCACGTGTTCTCCCACGTGTTTGTTTGACTGCACAGACATTCGACGACGATCTCACCTGACCCAGGTGGTGTGTTTTATTGAGCTGGCCACGTGACTAACTGTACCTGAGATGCATGAGTATAAAACCAGCGACAGCCGTGATATTTTACATTACAGCCACGACCTGACTGGTGGAGGGTGAGCACACAGCTGGTAGGGCGAGCACACAGCGGGTGAGTACTGCTGATACTTTTAGTGTTGATTTACTGATACATGTTTGGGCAAGATGTCAGCTACATGTTAACCGATGCATGTGTATTCATTCATGTCTTTGACATTACGTCTACATGTATCATGAGACATAATTCAACTTATTATGACTTAAATCAGCGAATTTCTAGCAAATATCTAGCATTATCAAAACTGTTTGGCCCGTGGGCGATACTATTTTCAAATGCATAGTATCGTGGCATACTATTCAACATACTTTATCCCCATTTAACTTATTTTAGCACGCTTGAACAGACAGTCACATAATTGGCATGATACGCATCGATCTACGCGGTTGCGATACTATGGCAGGCATCTCCTTGTCAGCGAACCTGAGTTCCTGATCCTGTTAGTCGCCTCCAACGACAAGCATGGCTTCCTGAAGATCAATATTAGACCTGTTCTTACATGTTTTCAAGTTGCGAGTTTCGTAGAGGTAACAGATACCATGTGTGCCCAGCTTGATAAACAATCGTGTGCTGCTAAGAGATCATTGACGTTTTGACACATAACTGTAAAATAATGTTATAAAATATGCTGATTCATGTGTCATGATACCTCGTTTACTAAACATGTCTCTGTTTTGACGTCTATTATTGAAAACAAAATGTATAATTTACTGTTGGGGTTCATAATCAATTCAATATGCCTCGTCCTGTAAAACACAAACTCATTGAACAGAAAGATGTAACAAGAAGAAAACGCTTGATGTGTGCTTTCAACAGACCGACATTGTCTATTTCAACATTGACAGGAATGTACACGGTGGTGTTGAAACGAGTTTTTTCATTTCAGACTGTATAAAGTGCAAAACCCTTCGCAATGGCTGGCAAAGGTATTTTTACTTCATCGTAAACTGAGTTCAAGTTGCACGAGAAAAAATTGCATTGAAATTGCGTTGAAATTGCGCGGAAGTGTGTCAAACTGTAATACATATCGGACTTCAGGTTGAACCGAGTCTATGCACACATTTGGTTCACATTTGAGACGACTGTTACCTACAGGCGTTTAACCTGAGCTGATTGACCAGATAGTTAGGTGATTCATTGTCATTAGCTTAGCATGTTGTTACAACTGAGTGAAACAGAAGCATTAAAATCATGCCATTAAATCTTAAGGTTGTGGATCATATTTATGAGCACAATAATTAGTAGCCTGGAAATCAACACTTACAAATCTAGCATTCGACCCTTACCACATCTCTAATGGCAGTTGGTTAAAGGTTAAGTCAGTATCATGTGCTGTGATAATTGTTTATGGTGTGTGAGACCATGATTATCTTCTTCACAGGAAATCCTTACAGCTTTCTGGACAAGGAAATTCGAATGGTACTTTGCTGGAAAGAGTGGAGCTGGTAAAGCGGAAACAGGGGAATACAATAATTGAACTGGAAAGTTGGCAAAGATATTCAAAGCATTCTGCAAGGGCAATGTCTGTTACAAAGACATGCAAACAGCATTCCTTTAAACGCTTTGGGTACGACTTGCAACTTGTTGACGTCCCAGGATTTTGTGACACAAGCAGATCACATGAAGACATCAGGGCAAGAGGTCATGAAATGTGTGGCGATGTCTTCTCCTGGAATACACGCCATTCTTTCATCGTTAGAATTGGTAGGGATGGGTGAAGACGACAGAAATACACTGAAAAGGTTCCTGCAATGCTTTGGAGAAGAAGCTAAAAAAGATTCGTCATTGTTGTATTTACTGGAAAAGATGACTTGGAAGAGGACGGTGAAACCATATTGACCACTACTTATGTGGATTGCCCAGTGAAACTGAAGCAGTTTCTATATGAAACAAGTCTTCGTTTTATGGCTGTCAACAACAGAGGGACGAATGAAGAAAAGGAGAAATTTACCTAAGATTTAATAGACAAGGGCAGACGCATGGTTGATGAAAATGGCGGCCAGTGCTACACAAATGAGATGTACGAGAGATGTGAAGCTGATCTCCAAGAAGCTGAGAAAAAGGAAATACTTGAAGGGAAGAGGCAGAAGGAATTCGAGGATAAACTTAAACAAGAAGCCACTGCCTTGGAAGAGCAGTTACAGAGACAGCGTCTTCAAATGCAAGAAATGGAGAAAAAAATTGAAATGTCAAGAAAGAACATCAAGGGAAGAAAAAAAGATGATGAGTAGTTGAAAGAACGTCTTAAAGCCGTAGAACTGAGGCAAAAGGAAGACGAGGAAAAGAAACGTTTGGAAGAAGAAAAGAAACGACAGGCAGAACAAAGGAAGCTCAGGAAAACCTGAGAAGAGAGCTTGAGAGAATGAAAGATTTCCAGAGAATACAGATGGAAGACTTTGAGCGAAGGGAAAGAAGAACTGCGTCATGAAGAGATCCGTAAACAGATGCGAGAGAATGTGAAGAAGGCAAGATGGGTTTCATAATACGAACTACTTGGCAATCAGTAAAGAATGTTGTGTCTTCACTTTGGTAATGACAGCCATGTCTGAAAGAACAGGAAGATATATCAGGTATCTCATTGGTCAATTTCCACGTGCGTGCGATTATTGCGGGAGATATGAAAAATGAGTTTTCCTGCCTTGGTGGAAATTGACCCACATGAGCTTCGTCTCCGAGTCAATCAGAGAATTACGGAAACTGTCGATGTTTACCGAGGAGTCACCAGACGTTTGGTCAAAGCAAAGGGTAGTGCTAATTCGAGGGTCAGTTGTCAAACATGAAATGCAATCAGACAAATTGAATACGATGAGCAGAAAGGCAAAAGAATTACCTCTAGGCTCAACACACGTGTTCTTGTGAAACGTAAGGTTTGATTGAACCGCACGTTAAGATAGTCGGGCTGTTGATCATTGTTTTAGCATCGAGAGCTCGACCCCTTTGTGTATGCAATTAATGAGTGTAGCGGTAGAATTTCCTAAAAATCTTTATTTTCTTCACTGATTTTGTTCAGTTTGGAATTAGAAGATAGTTATTTTGTTTCACCTTTAGAGAGTCTTTATTCGTGCTGATTTAAGACCGCTAAATGTAATTTAAAACCGAACGCGTTAGCGTGAGGTTTTAAATTAAACATTTAGCGGTCTTAAATCAACGATAAAGGACCGCAAAATTGAAAACAGAGTAGCTTTATCTTCATTCTAGCACGACTGATAAGCGTTTTAAAACCGAACTGTTTGGCGCAAGAACACAAGGCGCGAAGGGGCCTTTTCCCTGAAATCGCTTTGAATCGCTTCCAAATGCAAGCCGTGAACTCGCTAAGTTTAGTCGCCTTAACTTTATTCACGGAAATAATTGTTGATAACCACCCTACTATTCCCAATTTGGAAAAGACCTGACATGCTACGTTTTATGTGGGATACATGGACAGTGGAAGTGGAAGACTGGGCATTACGGCCGGGACGGAAGCGGTCAGGTTAGGATGTGTGGAGCCGACGTGTGTGTCGACGTCTACCACACGTAGATCTGGAGTCGCTTTGAATATACTGCCGTTTTTTGCGCTGCTGACGGATTTTCCAGCTTCGTAGTTTCTTCAATGGGATAAGGGTTTAAAAAATTCTTCTTCAAACCATTCGCTTTTACTCAAAAAACACCAAAGATGCTGCCGAGATAGAAATTGCCGATGTCCGACATGTTTGTTTACAAACAATACGGTCAACGAGTTCGTTGTATTCATACGCGGTGAATCGGTCACTTTAATTAGCGGTCCTTAAACTGTCATTTAAGTACGGTTTTGATGAGCTCTCAGCCAATCAGAATCGAGTATCACACATTGTCGTGCTAGAATGTATATTAATCATAACATATACAAGCAATATATGAGTGGAAAAGTATATATTTGTATTATAAAGAAATTATCGTCCAAACAGTGATCTCGAACCCCTGTGCTGTCTTTTCTCTGACGGTAGTTAACCTTTCCTATTGTTCAACAAAACAATATCGGTTCATTCGCTCCATTTTACCATTTTAGGGTCTGAAGCTGCAGGAAATGTTTAGTCGCAGAAATGAGGAAACAGAGTTGAAACATAAGTGACTGCTCCAGTTCCCCTATTTTAACTTGTACCAGATATTACTGTCTTTACAGGTTAAAGTGTTTTAGCCTTTGCTTGTGTTTGCGGGACTGGAGCATTGTGATACAGAATTTTGCTCACGGTTTTCGTGAACACATGTTCTTGTGTATTTGTATGTTTTGTTTGTTTGTGTATTGTCGCACTCGGTAATATCACCAGGTGATTATAGGATGTACATAATTGTGTTAAACCAGACATTTTATGTCTACATCATGAAGCAGTGAAGATCCGGGTTAGAGTTGGTTTAGCAACCCATGCTTGCTGCACGAGCTGACTAACTGACAAGCTCAATGACTGGGATGACGCATATTGAGTAGATCGTTGCGCATGTTAGTTGCTGTGTGTGTGTGTGTGTGTGTGTGTGTGTGTGTGTGTGTGTGTTTGTGCGTGTGTGTTTGTGAATTATCTGGGTATAGCTGGGCGTTTCATTGTCCTGAAAGACCTTGCATTTGTTTAGTACTTGGCCAATGTGAATTTTGTGTAGCTTGGTGTACACAAAACCGTCAGGAGGAGACAGGTGTCGTTATCAATAACCGTTTGACATGTTCTGCAACTGTTCCTTGGTAAAATTTACTTTTTTCGTCTGTGTCGTCTGCCTTTTAGCCCTTTTGCCAAGGCTTTGCATTAGACGTAGCTCAGTTGTAGCTAGATCTGTAGAAGATCTGTAGATATACTATCTTCTGGATTTTTGTGTCTCAAGATAGCCTCTTGTCTTAGAAACAATATGAGAAAGAGACGGACATAACACTACAGGCTAGAAACTCACCGGATTACCCGTGGAAGATTTACGGGGCATATGAGACTTCAGCCGGTCAGACTCGGTGTGCAACTGAAAGAAAATAATCTCCTGCGCACTCAAAACTGTGCTTTTTTTCTCTTTTTCCCTGTGATTACAGAGCATTCTTGGAGACATGACAAACTAAAATTAACAATATAAATTTCCAGGATCGATGTGAAACCAGGAAGTGTGACCAACTCATGACAAGGATAACACTGGTAATAGTGTGACACGAATAGCAAAAACACAAAGAAGAACTTGTGTTTGTATTGCGGACCTAAATGTGAACACTCAATACGGATTTACCTCATGGAAGCGTTGGTAAATATACCAACTTTCTACTCTCTTTGTAAATTATGAAAATAATGCCTAACTGTGTACGCCCAGACCAGTCAGTATATCTCTAAGACTTTTAGGCTGCAATGTACATCACTATTTTATCTAATAGAAATGGGTTCTTTGTTATACTATGGATAAAACAGTATCAGTTTATTGTATGATACAAGCCAGATGTTTCGTCAATTCATAACCCTACAAATTTATATGTACGTCTTAAAACTAATTCCGTGGACAAGAAGCTTTATTCCTCTCGATTTTATTATTAAGTTAGCACCATATGATGATATCAATAGTGTATAAAGTAGTCTCATGCTGTTTAATACAGACCGGGGCGGTGGGGTAGCCTAATGGTTAAAGCGTTGGCTCGTCACGCCGAAGACCCGGGTTCGAATCCCCATTATGGGCACAATGTGTGAAGCCCATTTCTGGTGTCCCCGCCGTGATATTGCTGGAATATTGCTAAAGGCGGCGTAAAACCAAACTCAGTCAGTTTAATACAGACCAAAGGCAATGTGCTACACCAGCCTGATGTTCAGATGATGCAGGGTAACTAAAACTTTCCATACCTCGTAAAGAATCCTTTCGTCGCTGGGAAATATTACCTTTTGTTTCATTATTTAGCTTGCATTATATCAGCGCACCATTAGAGTATAAAGTGGCTTCATAGTGCTCAATAAATACTTGATGCACTGTCTTACACAGGCCAGACGATACATCGATCCATGATACAACCTTCTATGTCGTTTCGTAAAGGAATTCCCTGTTGCTAAGAAACATCTTTCTCTTGGCTATATAGCGCGGCTTCATAATGCGTAGTATATACATCACCAAACTAATGGTGTAGTTAAGAAGTATTATCTCCCTTGTTTCATGACACAGTTTGTATTATATCATGCTACCAACAGTGCATAAAGTTGCTTCATGCCGTGTAAATCAGACCATAGGTTTTTGCATGGTAATAAGCCAGATATTCCGTTGACGTATAAAAATTAGAATCCTGTATAAATTGTGTAAGCCTAATTCAGTGGATAGGCAGTATTGCTATACCACAGTACTAATTCTATGTAAGGTTGTTACAAAGTGTTTAATAGAGGCTGTAAAACTATCTTTGAAAAATGTTGAATGCAAGAGCGTGAGTAACACTCCAGTATGGAGGAAATCGCCCACCACCTTTTTTCAGTTGTATTGTTTATGTTTTTGTTACACCTTTACACAGCTATACAAAAACCTCAGACACAAGGGTACTTGAAAATTATTTTTATCGTAAAATGTTAAATTATAATAGTAAGTCTCAAAGTTGCAAAATGAGATCCAGAATTGACATAGTATTTGCTAATTGCAGAGGTCTAGCTGACAAAATGAAAAGTAAGGAAGTCATGAGTACAGAAAAGAATGATGTAAATTCTATGGGGAATGAATGGGGAACAAAAATATTATCGCTCCTTACACATCAAATGTTCGTGCAGTAGCTATTCTTTTTAATAACAAAGTAGAAATAGAAATTCATTGTGATAAAGTTGACAAAAATGGAAACTTATCGTAACCGACTGTACGATTGACACCATAAGGACAACAATTGCTAATATATATGGTCCTAACCATGATGATATAAAATTTTATGAAAACTTGTTTACTGATATAGATAACTTTGAAAATGATTCCTTGATCTTATGTGGAGAATGGAACCTTGATCCTAACCTGGACCTGGAAAACTATAAGAATATCAATAACCCCAAAGCACGGAAGTATGTCTTAGAAAAAATATAAAAATATAACCTAAGTGATGCTTCGCGGCAAATACATGGTAAGAAAAATATGTACATGGTAGCGGAAGAACCTTAGACAACAGGCTTGTCTCGATTTTTTCTTAGCATCAGAAAATAACTTTAATATAAGTCTGGAGTCTATTATCATCCCTGGATACAAATCTGACCATTCCGCCAGAGGAAAAGGATACTGGAAATTTAATACTTCGCTGTTATACCATAAGGAATTTATGTCCAATGTTCAGAAGATCTTTCGAGAAACAAAAATTGAATACGCAGATAATGACCAAATCGACAACAATGCTGAAGGTATTGATGACTTGGATCTTAAGTTAAAAATCTCTAACGGTTTATTCTCAGAGACATTACTTATGGAAATATGAGGCTACTGTATATCAGTTTCATCATTTATGAAACAAAATAAATGTAACAAACTCCAGAACCTAGAAAACAAAGCAGCTGAAATTTAAGTTGACATTAGAAAAGATTATCAAAATATAAATGAAAAGACACTTTGAGACCTCTCAAGACTTAAAAAAGAATTTGAAAATATGAAAGAAGAAGAAACCAGGGGACACCTTGCTTACCAAAAGCTAATAGAGATAGACAATACTTAAAACACCCTTTAATATCGCCAAGCGATGTATCACCGATAAGATTAGAAACCTGTATGACATAATATATGAGCTGGTAAATGAGGATAGACCAGGCTTGTTAATTCCGTGTAAAAACATTTGATAGTGTTTCAAAACATTTCATACTCAAAGTGTTAAAGAAATTCGGTTTTGGACCAAAAATGACAAAATGGATTAGAATCCTCACCAACAACGTTAACTCATGTGTAATTCAAAACGGACGAGTTTGTCGCCAGGGCGACCCAGTGTCCCCATATCTCTTTCTTTTTGTTGCAGAGGTACTCGGAATTATGATTACAAATAGTGTCCACATACAAGGAATAGAAATAAATAACAAAGAACATAAACTAGATCAATATGCTGACGACACAGAACCTTTTCTCGATGGAACTTAGAAATGCTTAAAGAGTGCTCTACATAAACTGGACACTTTTCACAAAATTTCTGGACTTCACGTGAATATTGAGAAGACCAACGCAATATGGCTATGATCCAAAGCAGACTCGAAGGTAACATTATGTGAAGATAGAAATTTAAATTGGATAAACTTCGAAGTATTGGGAATTACTTTAAATTCAAAGCTGGGCAATCTCTGGGTCATAAATACTAGGAAAAGACTAGCAACAATAAATAAACTACTGGCAAACTGGAGGAGAAGAAAGCTGACCTTAATAGGTAACATTATTGTTATAAAAGCATTGATACTATCTACATTAGATCATATATTCTCAGCCTTGCCAAATCCACCAAAGGGGAGTAAACAATATCAATAAGATCCTGTTCAATTTTATTTTGGATGGTTAGCAGGATAAAATCAAGAGAACTACTTTGATAAGAGACTATGAGGATGGAGGATTAAGGATGGTAGACATTACTAACTATATCTCAGCACTAACAATATCATTTTTGCGACGATATATAAAAACAGAGAATAGACCTATTCTCAGTAGGTGCTAATATCGAGAAAGTTTTTCTAACTGACAATCCTTTCTGGAAAGATACTTGTTCAGCTTGGAAACACTATTATTTGCAAAATCATAGTACCCCGTACGATATCCAGAATATCCTGAATGAACCTCTATGGCTTAACCATCAGAACAAAACCCAAAAAGATTTTGGGATGTATGTGGTAATGAAGGCTTTCTTTCATTTAATATCATTAAAAAAGCGCACAACATTAAAGGTAGGTTTCTTGACTTTGAAAGTTTAATCAATAATATTTCTGCAGAATGGAGAGGGAAAATAAAAAATAGCAACATACTATTCTACAACCTAAGCTTATCTAAACCTTTAATGGACTTGCTCTCTGAATCTAAAAGATGTAGAATATATTACGACAACCTGCACAAAAATGTCGATCCACCTCATTCTCGTCTAAAATGAGTTTGATAATGTATGAATTGCAAACTTATAAATACACAAACACGGAGCTGTACCAAAAACAGTAAATTGTGTGATTTTCAAGATAAATTGTTACAAAGATCAATGTACTCAAGAAAAGAACTGCTGTTTTTGTGAAGTAGCAAATGAAGATATTCATCATGTTTATTATGAAAGTACACACATGTTAATAGTTTCTGTAAGCAGGTAGCAGAATTTATGAACAGAAGATGCACTAGCAGATGTGAACTATCAAAGGAGATTGTCTTTTTTGGACTTCCCAGATGTTTTGTATTACAAAATCACTTGATTCTGATTGTAAAAACATCATTCACAATAACAGTATTAATTCAAAAAACTTTGCTTTGACTCGTTTGTAAATACAGTGAAGGACATAATGAATATTGAAAAACATATTGCAAATATTAATCCGAAAGCCGATACTTTCAATAAGAAATGGCAACCTTTGATAAATATGGATATATAGGACAGCACTGAACTTACGATACATATTTAAAGTATTTTACTCACTAATATCATTATTAATAATATCATTACAAGTATACTTTGTCCATCAGTATAGCTACCTTGTATGAATTGTATGAACTTATATGCTACTGTATGAACACATTCTTTATTTAAAGCAAACACTATATTTTGTTCATTAATATAACTACACTGTATGAACCGTACGAACTTGTATGGTACTGTATGGACATGAAACCATTTAAAATATTTTGCTTTATATACTGTTGCATGAACATGAAACAATTTACAATATTTTGCTTTATATACTGTTGTATGAACATGAAACTTTTCACAATATTTTGCTTTATATACTGTTGTATGAACATGAAACCATTTACAATATTTTGCTTTATATACTGTTGTATGAACATGAAACCAATCACAAAATTTTGCTTTATATACTGTTGTATGAACATGTTCTTTATTAAAGCAAACATTACACTCTGGCCATCAATGTAACTACTCTGTATGAACTTGTACGCTACTGTACGAACATGTAACCCTGGTGTATTGAAATAAAAATGGAAAAAATAATATATATATATATATATATATATCTTTCCGTTTTTCCTTTGATGAATAAATTCGGAAAAAAACTGATCACGGTTTATTCTTGTCTGGCTTCCAACTTCCACGTAGTATCTCAAATATACCTTAGTCTACCAAACCCGTACATCAAGGTACAATATTCGCACAAGCAACCCTTGACCCACACAGCTCCAACACTTGGGGCTTCGTGTCCCATGTAGTCCCACACGGGGCGGAGGGGGTAGCCCAATGGTTAAAGCGATCTCTCTTCACGCCAAACACTAGGGTTCGATTCCCCACATGGGTACAATATGTGAAGCCCATTTCAGGTGTCGCCACGCCATGATATTGCGGGAATGTCCCATGCAGTTCCACACCTTCCCTTTGATCTATCCAGCCCTACAAGCGGGTATATATGTCCCATGTAGTCACACACTTTCCCCTTGATCTACCCAGCCCTACACCAAGGTCTATATGTCCCATGTAGTCCCACACCTTCACCTTGATTGAACCAGCCCTACACCCAGGTCTATATGTCCTATGTAGTCCCACACCTTTCCCCTTCATCTACCTAGTCCTACACCTATGTCTATAATGTCCCAATGTAGTCTCACACCTTCCCCCTTGACCTACCTAGTCCCACACCCATGTCTATATGTCCAATGTAGTCTTACACCTTCCCTTTGATCGATCCAGCCCTACACCCCGGGTCTATATGCCCCATGTAGTCCACACCTTCCCATTGATCTACCCAGCCCTACACCCAGGTCTATATCTCCCATGTAGTCACTCACCTTCCAGTTGATCGACCCAGCCCTACACCCAAGTCTATATGTCCCATGTATTCCCACACCTTCCCCTTGATGTACCCAGCCCCCTACACCCAGGTCTATATATCCCATGTAGTCCCACACCTTCCGTTTTATCTACCCAGTCCTACACCCAGGTATATATGCCCCATTTAGTCCCACACCTTCCCTCGATCTACCCAGCCTACTACACCCAGGTCTATAAGCTTACCTCCCATGTAGTCCTGACTCACCTTATACCTTCCAATTGATCACTCCAGCCCTAAACCCAAGTATATATGTCCCATGTAGTCCCACACCTTCCCCTTGATCTACCCAGCTCTACCCAGCCCTATACCCAGGTCTGTATGTCCCATGTAGTCCACACCTTCCCCTTTATCCTACCCAGCCCTACACCCAGGTCTATATGTCCCATGTAGTCCCACACCTTCCCCTTGATCTACCCAGCCTTATACCCAAGTCTGTATGTCCCATGTAGTCCACTACCTTCCCCTTGACCTACCAAGCCCTACACCCAGGTCTATATATCCCATGTAGTCCCACACCTTCCCCTTGATCTACCCAGCCCCAGAGCCAGGTTTCTTTGTCACATGTAGTCCCACACCTTCCCCTGATCTACCAAGCCCCACATCCAGGTAGTAGAAGTACAAGGATGGTTTTGCCGCACATGCAGCTTATAGATTTATTGATGTCTGAATGCTGTCCTATGGTAGGGGTGAAAATGGGTGGATGGGTTGTGTGAGCATCAGGGGATGCGTCCTCGTTTTCATGTAGTCGTAATATTCAGCAACGATTTTATGGATGTGGTCTGCCATAAACTCGTTGAAGTAGGCTACGGAGTAGGTCGAGTTCAGGGCGGGGCGATCTCATGTTTCGAGTCAATAATCGACTAAAGTATCCATAAGAAGTTGTAACCGTTCGTGCCCTAAACTATCGCACAGGGTGGTGAATTTCCTTCGACTTATTTCTCAACGTATGGCTGAGTAAAATATCGAGTCCACTGACGTCAACCCCGATTCGCCTGAACAACCGTTTCTCGATCAATGTCCACATGATGATACCTATAAATAGATGATACTTAATAAGGGGTTAATACCGAGGGCAATTTGCAATTCCTCTCGCATGAATCCCTACCTGGTCCGTCTTTCAAGTGGTTACGAATGGGGTTCATCTTCTTTGATATCCACCCGATCGATAAGATACGTTTTAACGGACCATACAGGGTCTGTGGCAAAACGTTTATCCCCTCCTTTGAGTTCACCAGGGCTGGTACAGATACCTCACGACGACCCGGTCCGGTAGTTTTTCTTTTTCCGTTACGCGATGGTGCAGCTGATTCGGTCGTTACAGATTTCATTTTAATGGCTTCAACAGGTCGTTTATGTATGAGTCTAGTGACTTCGTTGTTGATTGCCGACACCACTCGCGATATGCACACGACCCATTCCGTATTTCTGCTTCTGGGGTTTACCATGTCTTGGGCATACTGATGTCCAGACAAACGCTCAGCTAAAGTCTTGTTAAACCTTTCGACGATGGCTTGGCTTCGGTGAGCTTCGGCCACGCCTTGTCTCACCTGAAATTCATGCTTTCGATAACAGCTGTGATACAGCTCCCATGAACTCGTGTCCTGGATCGGCTTGTAATTCGGTCGTCCAGATCAAGCGACTGAGTTTATAGATACTTATACTCTTTGTTTATACTCTTTGTTTCTAACCCTATAACAGGATGTCGGCTTGACGGATATGATATGGTATTGCAATGTCAAACTTTCTTCTCGGGATGTATCAGGGAGCCGGCAGGTAAACTTGCCAGAAAGCTTGTTTTTAAGCCAAGCTTTGGTGGTATCCTCGGAGACTCGAGCGGCTTTGGCTAACTTCGGGATGGCGCCCGTGCCTTTCCAGTTACCCTGTAGGGCTTATGTAGATGCTATTGTCCGTTTAATTGTTGTTGTTTTTCACTAGGGACATAATACACTGTCTAGGCCTCAACGTGCCTAGTGAAGTTTCTTTTATAGGTGGTATTAGAAACTCCCACCTAGTCGAGGTCTAGACAGACTGTTGATATCCATAGCCATAAGTGTGGATACCATCGTTTGAAATCCATCGTTTGGTATCCATGTGCGACAGAGACATCTTGCTGATATCTTGTCCGTATATCCTGTGCCCGTCGCTTCTCAACATGTTCAACGTTTGATTCTTGAGGAGAGCCTGTTTGAAGAGGGTGTGTTTGATGTGCTGAGTCACGAGGTAGTTTTTCACCCCCTAAGCCTTTCGGATTTCATCGTGGTCGGCTTTCTTGATGGAATACATCTTAGGTCTTAACCCAACGTATTCTGCGATGGGTGTCCCAGCACATTCGTCTTTCATCTTGCTGAGCACTTTTTGTTGACTTGGCTGTGTAAAGGATGCTCTTTCGGATCATCGCTCGTATCGTACAGGTTGATGTCTTTCGGCCATGTCCTCGAAAACGTCTTCGGTACGAATTTCCATTAACAGGGAATCCGTGTGGGTGTAGAGCACATCGCACATGTCACCGTATTGTGTCTTAAGTTTATTTTATAATAAAAGTCATACATCAAGTGTTTGGATAAGTCGAGAATGCTCATCCCCACGTAGACGGGTCGATTGAGTTTGATATGGCTATTTGTCATATGTAGCGTCGGCCAGCAGCAGTACGTCCGTTTTCAAGTAGAGATTGTGATAATCGCCTAAATGTTGACAGTTCAGTTAGTCTCCACACGTTCTGGGCGTGATCGTAATCTTTCTGGGAGATGGTCGAGTCGGTTAAGCCACTGTAAAAGCAGTCCATGGGCGGTAATCATGTCTCCTCGAACTTAGATTAATCGTGAATGTACTCGTATGGGTACAAACCCTTTTTAACAGCAGAGGCCGAATCGCCACGTTGGTGCATGGCGAAGGTATCGTTGGCCCTTACCAAACTGTTGAGGGAGAAACTGAGCGCTATCAATGAATCTCAGACCGTTGAGCGAGAAGGCAATGTATTTTTCCATGTTGTTGGGGGTGCATGTTAACTTCCTCCTCAATCTTCGAGATGGCCTGCATGATCAGGTGGGCATCATAACCTCTCCAAATTGTGAAACACCATGTGGATTGTGATGGTTTTGGGATCCATTCTAAGTTACACATTTGTGAGCGGCGCCTCGGTATCGTTACAATGATTTTTCACAGTCCCCGTTCAGGAGTTGGTTACACGTAGCAGCGGCGCCTCGGTATCCATAGGGGCACTGATTTTTCTCTCTTCGTTGTTTCATGCACCTCGATTCATGGGAGCATTCGTTTGTCTGTCGCATTGGACGACCATATACCTGAAACTTTGTTCCTGGATGTTTTTTTTCTGTTGTTTTAGGCGTGGTGTGTTCAATCTGTTTGATGAGAGCTTCGAAGTCAGCATAGATGACGTAGGGCACGGACATTTGATGTTTGTGGTTGATGAATTTTAAGATGTTCTCATTTTCCTCAGGGATGTCGATTCTG
This sequence comes from Haliotis rubra, assembly GCF_003918875.1. Taxonomy (NCBI): domain Eukaryota; kingdom Metazoa; phylum Mollusca; class Gastropoda; order Lepetellida; family Haliotidae; genus Haliotis; species Haliotis rubra. The sequence goes on along the minus strand of NW_025765200.1, from coordinate 158,190 downwards.
ATCGCGGTCTCCCCAAACCTCTACAGTCTTCCTTATGCGCTTCCAGCAAGTCTTCTCGACTGTAGCCATGCTGACATAGAACAAAATGTTTCTTTCTGGCGTGATTGGTTTGGTCGTACAACAGTTGGCTCAAACTTTTCATCCATGTGTATTGATACTGGTCGCCTTTTTTGATTAGGAATAAATTCACTCTGCACACATCATCGGACTGGTAGCTGATACGGTGCACAATGGGTTTATTTCCTTCGTGGCCAAACACGTTGATGGCTAAATGGTTTTGTTTTCATTATTCTATAATATGCACAATTTGAGAGATGGGTGTGGTGCGTCTATACACTCAAAGTTAAGCTAATCGTCTGTGGGATAGCTCGAAGGTCTGTTCACAATTTTAGAATCAACAGGAAATAAGGTCTCAGATCTCATCTTAAGCAGTTATCGTCGTTGTTTTAACGTTAACGATGGCTTTTTATTCTTTTAATACAAAGGCAAGTCTACGTATGATCCACGTTTGAATGGCCTGTAGTTCACTATAGATGGTATCGATACTCCCCAACACACCTATATGAGTCAATTGTTCCATCGTTTCCTGTATCTGTTGGAATGATGCATCGATTGATGTTTCAATAGAGTCGACTTGAAATATGACTTCTTGTTTGCCTCTGAAATAAGGCTTGATGTACTCGGTAGTGTGATTCGACTGGGGTTTTGGACCGTTATCTTAATCGTGAGCTTGTATTTGATACTTTTTCAAATCATTCAACTCCTCATCGACTTTGTCCGTGAGATCAGGGTTTGATGCTGTTGACGTCAATGTCAGACTGTACAGTCATTTTCCATCCTCTCAGATACTTACACACAGCTTTCTCTGTCGGCACAAATCCCAGTTTGACCAGCTCGGTGTCTTCCAGCAATACCACCAGTTGGGCTTCCCTCAGGTCTGAATAACCCTTCAACCCACGTTCTTTAGCTCGAACTTTGAGTTCTCGTAAAGTAGGGGGCTTGACATATTTCATGTCGAGCAAGGTTAGCAGTTCGTCGCCTGAAAACCAGAGTGTTTCAAGTTCACTTTTGACAAATTTAGAGTTAGTGTGCTCAGGGTAGGTTTTCGAGCATAATTTATTACTCTAGCAACTTTTTACAGTGCTATCTAGCTTTGAAACTGGTTTTTCAAACACAAACTTTGTTCTATCTCCATGAAAAATCACATGCTGTTAAATTTCGAGTGTTCTAAGTTGTCAATCGACCAATTAGCAAGCACAATTTGATCACGTTACATTGAGATTTACCAATTTTGAAACGATTGTCATCATGGAAATGGAACATTTTAACTCTGTTTCTATTTCTGCTGTATTTAATTAAATGTAGTCCTCATGAAAGTAAAACAGCTTTAAACGACAAAATACAACCTGGTAATACAGAAATAACAATCAAATATCGATATAATAATAATTAAGCTGAGTTTCAGCTGTGTTTTTTGACACCTAGAACACTTTGAGAAAAATCACGATTTTCTTCGCTCAAGTGTTCTATCTCAAATCATTGTGCGTGTGTTTCTTATTTACTTCAAGAGTTTCAGTATGTAATTTCATATTTTGTGATACTGTTTAACATGTGACATGCATGTGCAAAATTTGAAAGAATTTGATTGAAAAGTTTAGAAGATATTGTTGTTCTAAACTTCAAGATCGAATTACTCGAAAATAGGTTTTTGTGACTAAGTACATTCTGGTTTTCAGGCGACGAGTTGGGCTTTCCTCATGCGAGAATAACCACCCAATCCACATTCTTTCGCAATAGCTTTGAGTTCGCTGATGGTTGTCATGATTGCTATATCCACTTGCAAAGTCAAATGTCTAATTGATATGCTATATCCACATGCAAAGACAAATGTCTCATAGGCTCAAAATTTTCTTTTTTCCTTTTTTTTATTCTGAGTAGTCGGTTACATTCGTTGAGATAATCTTTTTTTCTTCTCATAAATCAGTTGGTTTCGGACCACGTCTGCTCCGTGGACTTTGCCAAAACCATAATGAGATTTCACTCCAATACCACATACCGAGCATGTGTAATTCAGAAAACCTTTTCTGATAGACATTGTGTATGCCGCTGTACTCGTCTGTCCTACATTTCTTGCCGCAAGTCTCAGCCTTTCCCAGAAGCACGCACTGACAACGACACCGAGCGGGTCTCATCTCCGCTATATGCACTTAGATATACGTTAGTCTAATTGATGAACAATCAACACAGTCACAGCTAAACCGAGTGCAACGAAGACCAGCTCCCTGTCTTTCTGCCTGTCTTTCTGTTCCGGAGAAAGTGTGTAATACTCAGAAAGGGTGGGTTGCTCGTTGAGAGGTTCGAGCGGTTTGCTGATGACGAGATAATACACGTGCATGGCTTCGTCCACATCCTTAAACGTACAAGCAGCGTGACTTTCTCGCTGGAGTTGGTCATGGATAAAACAAATTCTCTGCATGCATTTTTTTACGTAGTAGGCTTGTGAGGCTTGTAATTTTCCGATGGCTAAATCGTGACATTTCCTTCCGCTTCGATTTCGGCCGCGTTCGATATTTGTAGGTAAGAAAAAAGGTAATTGCTCCCCGAAAAAGCCAGGGCGTTGACTAATGCCCCACCAACCATCAAGGCAATCGAAGCCATTTTATATATTTTTTATACTTTCTTACTTCCTTTCTTTTCCGAAACGTATCTAGTTTTCGTCTGTATGCCATCGTCTATATTGAAAGTATGTTTTTATATCTTTAACATAACAGAACCTTGGCTGAAGGTGGTAAAGAAAGTCCCATGGACGATTAGTGGGGTAAGAGAACACAATTGCTCAATGATGATGACGCGAGTGAAAGCATAGGCGGTACCATATTACATACAGCCACAGACGATTATTATGATGCCCTAGGGGAATAGGAAAATATTGCTCCTCTTTATTGCAATCATTCAAACTTCGAAATTGATGATCAAGGGATACTACAGTTGAAAGAGGCTCCAGACATCGATCTCATGCATGCCTGTACAAGAAAACCTCTCACTTTTTCTATGCTGGCCGGTCGCCGCGGTGCCCACTTTGTCCTCGAACAATTAAATATAATGAGCTATTGACAAAATATGAGCGGGAAGTTTGCCAAGACTTTACGAGAAGCGAACACTAAGCATGATGCCTTGGCAAGTGCGATCTGTCAGGATGATTTGAGAGATGTTCCACAATGCATGCAAGAAACATCAAATAACATCGGAAAAATATTGGCCACATACATGAACGAACCCTTGCCTGGCTTAGAATTTCCCCTTCAGGAACTGTGAAGGCTCGACAAGGGCTTGCGAACCATTCGTCGATCGCCCATGGTCAACATGGCCAAAGTGAAAGTACTCAACGATCGTATCGCTTACGAGCAAACAAAACTCGAACAAGCAGAGGATGACATCATCCAACACGGGGTCAAGGCAAGGGTTCGTCACTTGCAAGACGGTACATAGCCCGATTAGAAGCGGTGGCGTACAACCGAGAAACCCAGATCAGTTGCATTCGCGAAACCATCGACCAAGTGCTCTATGAAGACACCACGTTAGACGCTATTCAGAGAACAAAGGTTCACTGTCGCCAACATTCTGACGATTTGGGGCTTTATTATATCGACCCTGGTCGTCTCGCTGACGGTTAGTTAAGGTGGAGGCAGTCGAGGCACACCACCACCTAGCCCAACCCCAATAGGCGGCAGCAGCAACGTCAGAGTCTGGATTAAAAAACATTTGAAGTCACTCAGGGAAGCCTTGGCTAAACTGGCCGGCAGAGCTTCAGAGGCTTTGCCATCCAGTTTAGCCAAGGCTTCCCCGAGTGATTTCAAATGTCTTTTAATCCAGTCTCTGACGTCGCTGCTGCCGCCTATTGGGGTTGGACTTGGTGGTGGTGTGCTTCGACTTGGTGGTGGTGTGCTTTCTTTACCACCTCAAATGGGCATCTTGGGTAGCATCGTTTCCTGGTTTTTAGGCCTCTTGTCAAAAATGGTCACGATGTTCGGTCAAAACGATTGGGCGTTCGTCGTCGCTGTGGTCGGTCTGGTAAAGAATTTTTAATCCGATAAGACACAGTCCGTCCGCGATTCCACCGACCATGAGCGCTGTTTTACTATTGATGTGTTGCTGATTTTCATCAATTTCTCGTACCGATGGGTGTAGTTCGGTTTGAACGCTGGGCACCTTAGATGGTGGTGACGTCACGATCCCCATTTCACCGCTACTCGTTGGCGGTATGACGTGACTCATGTTAACATCGGGGTTGACGCCCAGCTTTTCGTTATTGTAGCCAACCACTTTGTGGATCTTCAGTTGCATGTCGCTCGGAGCCATAACTTTCGACAGGTTGGAAGGCGTATAAGCTATTTATAGCTTTAATGAACTCATACCAGCAGGGCCAGTCTGCCGGTGAAAAGGGGACACGCTAGACGTTGATTACTGAGTTTGGGCGTTCAATTCTATCCCATTCCTGAAGAAAACACTTTTTTTTCAAAAAATACTTTAAAACAAGGACGCATCCCCCGATGCTCAAACAACCCATCCACCCATTTTTACCCTACCGTAGGACAGCAATCAGAATTCAATAAACATATAACCTGCATGTGAGGCAGAACCATTATTGTACTACGACTCAGGTATACATGTCACATGTAGTCCCACACTTTCCCCTTGAAGTACCCAGCCCTACATCCAGGTCTATATGTCCCATGTAGTCACACACCATCCACTTGATCTAACCAGCCCTACAACCAGGCGTATATGTCCCATGTAGTCCCACACCTTGATCTACCCAGCCCTACATCCTGGTATATATGTCCCATGTAATCCCATAGCTTTACCTTGATCTACCCAGCCCTATATCCAGGTCTATATGTCCCATGTAGTCCCACACCCTCCCTTGATCGACCCAGCCCTACACCCAGATCTATATGTCCCATGTAGTCCCACACCTTCCACTTGATCAACCCGGCCATATGCCCAGGTTTATGTGTCCCACTTACGTAAGAAGTACTGCACAAGAAAGGAAGGATGAGACATAATGTTGTAAGTTGAAATGTCCGTTCATTACAATGTAGTTTCATGAATGGCATAAGGACGGGAGTCAAGACATAATCCCGTTATTGTATGGCGGTCCGATTCCGGCATCTATTCTGTTGGGGTTAAACACTTTAGAATGTGAATTGTTATTTCACAATGATAGGTGACATGTGATGAAAACTTATAGACGAGTATATAAGTGAAGAATGATGACATTTTTATTGATATACAACTTCCTTTATTGATAATTATAATACATTTGTAAAGCGTCTAATATCCACTGATGCTCAGTGGCTCTAATACAGTGATAAAACTTGAACATATATGCAAAGGTAAAGCCTTTATGTACCCAGCCCTACATCCAGGTCTATATGTCCCATGTAATCCCACACCTTTACCTTGATCTACCCATCCCCACATCCAGGTCTATATGTCCCATTTAATCCCACACCTTAACCTTTATCTACTCAGCCCTACATCCAGGTCTATATGTCCCATTTAATCCCACACCTTAACCTTGATCTACCCAGCCCTACATCCAGGTCTATATGTCCCATGTAATCCCACACCTTTACCTTGATCTACTCAGCCCTACATCCAGGTCTATATGTCCCATGTAATCCCACACCTTAACCTTGATCTACCCAGCCCTACATCCAGGTCTATATGTCCCATGTAATCCCACACCTTTACCTCGATCTACTCAGCCCTACATCCATGTCTATATGTCCCATTTAATCCCACACCTTAACCTTTATCCACTCAGCCCTACATCCAGGTCTATATGTCCCATGTAATCCCACACCTTAACCTTGATCTACCCAGCCCTACATCCAGGTCTATATGTCCCATGTAATCCCACACCTTTACCTTGATCTACTCAGCCCTACATCCAGGTCTATATGTCCCATGTAATCCCACACCTTAACCTTGATCTACCCAGCCCTACATCCAGGTCTATATGTCCCATGTAATCCCACACCTTTACCTCGATCTACTCAGCCCTACATCCATGTCTATATGTCCCATGTAGTCCCACACCTGTACCTTGATCTACCCAGCCTTACATCCAGGTCTATATGTCCCATGTAATCCCACACCTTTACCTTGATCTACCCAGCCCTACATCCAGGTCTATATGTCCCATGTAGTCCCACACCTTTACCTTGATCTACCCAGACCTACATCCAGGTCTATATGTCCCATGTAGTCCCACACCTTGATCTACCCAGCACTACATCCAGGTCTATATGTCCTATGTAGTCCCACACCTTGATCTACCCAGCCCTACAGCCAAGTCTATATGTCCCATGTAGTTCCACACCTTGATCTACTCAGCACTACACCCAGGTCTGTATGTCTCACTTAGTCCCACAACTTTACCTTGATCTACCAAGCCCTTCACCCAGGTTTATATGTCCAATGTAGTCCCACAACTTCCCCTTGATCTACCCAGCCCTACATCCGGCTTGTATGTCCTATGTAGTCCCACGCCTTCAACTTGATCAACCCAGCCCTACACCCAGGTATACATGTCACATGTAGTGACACATCGTTACCTTGATCTACCCAGCCCTAGAGCAAGGTCAATAGGCTTCATTTTGTCCTCCACTTGATGTCCCCAGCCATACAGACACGTCTACATATCTGACGTTGTTCCCCACCTTCTCACTAATCGATCCAGCGTTATTGACTGTTCGATCACAGTCGTGCATTGTTCTTTGCGAGGTCATGTTAACCTTTTGACTGGACATAACAAACACTTTCGAAACACTCTTTAAACACTAGGCTATCCCACAACACATTCTTAACGTCTGAACAACAGCTGTCAGCTAGTGGAAAATGCAGCCAGAAATCTTTTGTAACCTATTTGTACGTCATGTTGGTGTGACGATACGCCTAGTGCCTCGGGCCTAGGGTGATCTGCAACAATGCCCGTTGGGAACTTACAGGTCTCCAGAATAAGTTCTAAAACCAGGGCTGCCGCAAAGGATTTTTCAGCCTTCAGCCTATCCATCACCCACTTACCTTGATAATGTGTGGATGACGGCAAACTCGCTTTTTTATTCAACTTGCAGTTTCAAAGCAAATGCAATTCCAATACAGGTGCAATCACAATGGTGATCTAGTAAGACGCTGCACGTGATTGTTGTGTTTCACGCTTTTAGCACGATTTGTGATCACAGTTTTCACGTGAGTCGCCAAGACTATGTTCCAACATCCTACATGTCATTGTCCTGTGTATGGCACAAGAAACTAAAAAGAATAATAGAAGCTACAAAAACCTTTTCCACTTTCATAAAAATATCTGCCAAAGGCAGAGTCGATTGTACGATATCGATATTTGTTTCAGCAGCATTACAGCTGTATGATGTTGTTTGTAAACCAATCAGGTCTGAACCAGACATTCCAGTGATTGTCATTATGCGATGCGATGACAGAGCATGTGTTTATGAATCACTTTGATATACGGATGATACCAGGTGTTCGCGAAAAGGTCAGTGTATCCTGCCCCACCGGTGGCACCAGTCATAAACATATGTTGAGTCTAGTTAACTGTTCACCTGAAATAATTCGGGAACGTATGGTATAAGTCAAAATACGGAAATACTTCGGCCATCATTTTTGTCACTGATGCATCAAATTTAGAAACTTCCTCCACATGTCCAGCATTAATCTTGTTGACAGCTCTACTGAGGCCACGAATGTTGTAACCTTGATCAAACAACTCCTGAGCAAGACTGACATGACGACCTTTGAAATCCTGATAAAAAGAGCACGCTCGATTGTATATCCAAAATTGTGAAATTTAAACAACAAAGGCTGGGGCTGTTCTAATACTGCTCGACATGAAAGGAAAGCTGACTATTAGAAAGCTGAACGATCCCGTTTGTCATATATCCTTGTGGAGAGTGGGGTTTTTATTGTCACTCTGAATCTCTAAGCATAGAGTGAGTGAGCTTAGTTTTACGCCGCACTCAGCAATGTTCTAGCTATATGGTGGCTGTTTGTAAATAATCGAGTCTGGTACAGACAATCCAGTGATCAACAACATGAGCATCGATTTGCGCAATTGGGAACCGATGACATGTGGCAACCAAGTCAGCGTGCCTGTCCACCCGATCCCGTTAGTCGCGTCTTACGACAAGCATGGGATACTGAAGGCACATTCTCACCCGGACCTTCACGGGAACTTTATGCATAGATCTAAATATGAAACAGTTGAGACAGACTCACTTGTCACCTTAATTTGAAGTTCAGGTGGGTAAATCAGTGGAAGGCAATTGGCGATTTGATGGTTATTGAACGATATTAAATCACTGAAATAACTGAATCTTAAGTTAAACTTCTTGGTTAAATAGCTTTGTTTTGATTTTACCAACCCAAGCAGAAATTCTGATGCATAAAGAAACAGATCCGAAAGGAGGGGAGCACAATTGGTGCCCATGGGGATGCCTAATTCTTGTCGAAATGTTTTACTCCTAAATTTTAATGAGAAAGTGCAGCATTTCACATACTGTTTTCTTTGTAAATTTCAAATGACATTTGTTTTTTTTGCAAACTCAGATATGTAGGTGCATCTTTGTTTGACGTGTGTTACAACAACATAAAGTGAGTGACATGTACCTTTCTTAACGAACCTGAACCAAGGTCTGCTTGAGGTTAGATGTATCAGTCATATATATACAAACACGTATATGTACAAAAGTGTTTTTTCTTCAAGTCCTATTTTGTTTTTCTTTGCATCACGTTTCTTTTTATCTAGTTTGGCGTAGTCGGACCCACAGCACATGACACCCAGGTCTATATGTCCTATGTACTCCCATCGGTTCCACAGGATGAAGTTTAAACGGGAAACCGTTCAGCTTCAGTACAAAGACATTTCTCAAGAAATGAGTTGGTTGCAACACAACGACGTACTCATTTTATCGAGGGAATATAACATTCGTCGAGAATGAATACAGTCATAAAATCGATCAAGCGTGTGTATTACCAGTTCCACGGGAATCCAGTTGATTGCATCATTATTAGTGCGGTATTCTGCCTACCGTGTTTGTCAGGTTGCCTATAAGCGCGACGTAAACAATGACTTTCAAAACACATCGAGAGGCGATACATTAACTATGCATGCTCTTTCAAATCACACTGAGGTCAAAGTGACCTGTAACAAAAAGATCTAAAAGGCTCGAATGTCCTTGCGCGACTGATTTTGGTTAACGCCATTTTGTGTATTCCATGTTAGATTATAGGGTACCGGGTCCGAACCCACCTGTGACCGGGTGTAAAAACCTATGAGTATTCCTTGTGTGCAGAATCTTTCAGTGCTGTCACAACCCCTATAGTGTACAGTACACAACCCTGTGCACTTAAAAGAACCCACGAATCCGTTGGTAAATGACCATATGGTGGCCACATGAATACGTGCAAATACCTAGTTGGGGATCAGCAACGTGCAGTAAACTTGAACAATATACTGTGACCGTGTGTCCCAGTCCACCCAGCTGTGAATGGGTACATCGAAAGGATGGGAAAGTCACATTAACTCGGTGAGCCAGGGAGTTGAGATCGATAATATGACGTGCCGCTGAGACTGACACCCAATGATCGAGGAAAAAACAAGGAGCGCTTTGAGCATGCATATGGGATGGATATAGCCTATATAAATACCCATTATATATGAATTCTGTCCTATAATGAATGTATTATAGTGCATTATTATGAAAGTAGATGTGTATCATATCGTTATTGTGAAATTAACAATACAGACGAGGAGAAGTGGACTAAGGTATCGTTTTATCAGAAACATAATGCGCGACCTTTCAAATTAACACCAGTAAGAGTGAGTGAGTGAGCTGGGTTTTACGCCGCTTTTGGCAATATTCCAGCAATATCACTGCGGGAGACACCAGAAATGGGTTTCACACATTATACCCATGTGGGGAATCGAACCCATGTCTTCGGCGTGACAAGCGAACGCTTTAACCACTGGGCTACCCCAACACAAGTAAGACAGCTGAAACAGAACAAATCAGTTTTAGTTTCGATTATGACGTCTGTGTCGGCACAACACCGTCTCCTCATGAAATGGACGTCGTCGCCGTTGGCCAAAGAGTATTTGGTCAACTTCGTGCAAGTTGTTGACGCGACGTGAGCAAAAACTTTCAAGGGCAAGGATAGGGATTAAAGTAACTATGCATACAGGGTCAAATCAGTCTAAAATCGATCACACGTGAGTAATACCCATTCCTCGGGAATTCAGGTTACAGTAATACCGACTGTTTGATGGCAGTAGTGCAGATAACCTTGCAAGGATTTTGTTATGTTAATCTGTCGGATGTGACCAAAGACTTTCAAAACACATGGAGAGGGAATATAGTTACAATAAATGAAGGTTCAAATCACACTCGGGTCAAAGTGTCCCACGTAGTCCCAAACCTTCCCCTTGATTGGCCCAGCCCAACACCCAGGTCTATATGTCCAATGTAGTCCCAAACCATCCCCTTGAATAACGCAGCCCTACACCCAGATCTATATGTCCCATGTAGTCACATACCTCCCCCCTTCATGGACCACGCGCTACACCCAGGTCTGTATCTCAAATGTAGTCCCGAAACTTCCCCTTGGTCGACCCAGCCCTACACGAAGGTCTTTTTGTCCTACGTAGTCCCAAACCTTCCCCTTGATTGACCAGCCCTACACCCAGATCTGTATGTCCCATGTAGTCCCAAACCTTCCCCTTGATCGACCCAGACCCTCTCCCAGGTCTATATGTCCCAAGTAGTCCTACACCTCCCCCTTGATCGACCCAGCCCCAATCCCAGGTCTGTATATCCTATTTAGTCCTACACCTTCCCCTTGGTCGACCAAGACCCACACACAGCTCTGTATGTCCTATGTAGCCTCACACCTTCCCCTTGATCGACCCAGCCTCACACCCAGCTCTGTATATCCCATGTAGTCGCAAAACTTCCCCTTGTTCGACCCAACCCCACACAGATCTATATGCCCCACGTAGTCTCAAACCTTCCCATTGATTGGCCCAGCCCTTGACCCTGGTCTGTATATCCCACGTAGTCTCAAACCTCCCCCTTGATTGACGCAGCCTTACACCCCGGTCTGTATGTCCCATGTAGTTCCAAAACTTCCCCTTGGTTGACCCAGCCCCACACGCAGGTCAGTGTGTCCCGCATAGTCCCAAAACTTCCCCACAGCCCCACAGCGAGGTCTATATGTCCCATCTACCCCCAACATTCCGTTTGAATGACACAGCCCTATATGCAGGTCTGTATGTCTCGTGCAGTCATACACCTTCCCATTGATCGACCCAGCCCTACACCCAGGTCTATTTGTCTCGTGTAGTCATACCCCTTCCCCTTGATCGTCCCAGCCCCAAACCCAGGTCTATATGTCCAATGTAGTCCCAAACCTTCTCCATGATTGACCCAGCCCTACACCCAGGTCGATATGCCCCACGTAGTCCCAAACCTTCCCCTTGATTGGCTCAGCCTTACACCCTGGTCTGTATGTCCCATGTAGTCTCAAACCTTCCCCTTGATTGACCCAGCCTTACACCCCGGTCTGTATGTCCCATGTAGTCACACCTTCCCCTTGATCAGCCCAGCCCCACACAGATCTATATGTCCCACATAGGCCCAAATCTTCCCCTTGATTGACCCAGCCCAACACCCAGGTCTATATGTCCCTTGTAGTCACACACCTTCCCCTTGGTCGAACAAGCCCTACACCCAGGTCTTGTCCCACGTAGTCCCAAACCTCCCCCTTGATTGACCCAGCCGTACACCCAGGTCTCTATCTTCCAAGTAGTTCCAAACCTTCCCCTTCATCAGCCCAGCCCCACACAGATCTGTATGACCCAAATAGTCCCAAACCTTTCCTTTGATTGACCCAGCCCTTACACCCAGGTCTGTATGTCCCATGTAGTCACATACCTTATCCTTGATTGACCCAGCAGAACACGCAGGTCTGTATGTGCCATGTAGTCATACACTTTCGCCTTGAACGACCCAGCCCTACACCCAGGTCTATATGTCCCATGTAGTCACAAAACCTTACCCTTGATTGACCCAGCACAACACGCAGGTCTGTATGTCCCATGTAGCCACACACCTCCCCCTTGATCGACCCAGTCCTACACTTAGGTCTATATGTCCCATGTAGTCCCACACCTTCCCTTGATTTACCTAGTCCTACACCCAGCTCTGTATGTCCTATGTAGTCTCTCATCGACCCAGCCCTACACCCTTCTGTATCGACAACCCGGCCATATGCTTTATGTGTCCCACTTACGTAAGAAGTACTGCACAAGAAAGGAAGGATGAGACTGTTGTCCGTTCATTACAATGTAGTTTCATGAATGGCCTAAGGACGGGAGTCAAGACATAATCCCGTTATTGTATGGCGGTCCGATTCCGGCATCTATTCTGTTGGGGTTAAACACTTTAGAATGTGAATTGTTATTTCACAATGATAGGTGACATGTGATGAAAACTTATAGACGAGTATATAAGTGAAGAATGATGACATTTTTATTGATATACAACTTCCTTTATTGATAATTATAATACATTTGTAAAGCGTCTAATATCCACTGATGCTCAGTGGCTCTAATACAGTGATAAAACTTGAACATATATGCATGAAACAGGGAATGATTATCTACTGGTACACAGATAGAAATTGGCGAGTCTTAAGTTCTGATTTAAAGGTGTCTTAAGTAGCAACTGTTGTATTTCTGAGGTGTCGGGGAAGTGAATTCCTGAGTTGTAGGCTGACGAAAGAGAAGGAGAGTTAAAAAATGCCATTCAGTGATTTTGGTTGAGTCAAGAGAGAGTCACTGGAAGATGTGATATTCCTCTGAGGTGAGTAAGGGGAGATAAGTTCTTTGATAGGATGGAAAGATATCTTTTTATTCTGTGAAAAGCGTCATTTCCCATTTTCAAGATAGATTTTACTGTCGTTGTCAAGCAAGTGATACTTTATCAAGTGAAGGTAGGCATTAGGAATGTAATATCCTTTATCTCTGTTGAGGTCGGGGTCTATCTTCTTCATATGCACTGCTTACAAAAGTTTTGTAGTCCGACTGGTTCCTTTCTATGGTCTTGGTGTTGTCCCAGTTGATATTGTGGTTAGGGTGGACTTTGATGTGGTCGGTAATGGCTGATTTAGAATCGTTCTTCCCAACTGAAGCTTGGCGTTTCTTGATCCTGAGGGTGAGTGGTCTTGATGTTTCTCCAACATAGGAGTCACCGCAGTCACATTCTATGTGGTAGACCACACCTGAGGGGTCTTGCTTCTGGGACGACCTAGGTCTTCCTGTGGCTTGGACTTACTTGACAACGACATTGGAATCTATGACGAAACGTCACCTTTCACAGAATAACAGAAGTTGTTTGTCCATAAAAATTGTCATCATTCTTCAACAACTCAGCTTCTAAAATGCCCATCAAAGAAGTATATATACGACTAACCTTAACTTAGTAATAGACTGTAAATAGTAACTTCATTGGTAGCATCATATTGTTCTGATTAAAGTACTGCATCAGAAGGGCAGTGTTGGAGATGGCATTGTCATGTTGAAATGTTAGTATAGAACAATGTAGCTTCTGGAGTCAAAATATGATCCCGATATCGTATGGCGGTCCGATTCCATCATCTATTCGCTTGTGGTTAAACACTTTAGAATGTGAATTGTTACTTCATAATGATAGGTATAAGTGTTTCCTTGACTTATCAATAAACTGTAAAGAGTAACGCCATTGGTATCGTTACAGTCATTATTGCATTCCCACTTACACCCGTGTCTTACGTAATACCGTTGCGTAAGTCTCAATATCTCCACAAACTATATATCATGTTGTACAGCAAGATATAACATATTAATAAATCATTCATGAAAATGCCATGCTTTTGATCTAGGTGCTCCTTAAGTTTTTCTTCTCAGGCTGCTTTGATGAATAAATTCGGAAAAAATGCATAATGTTTCTCTTTGTTTGGTGTCCCTCAAATGCACAATGACCCACAAAACCCCTAAACCAAAGTAGATATTATTTTCCTGCAAATACCCCTTGATCCACACAATCCCCACGCCCAGATCTACACGTCCCACATACTCCCACACATGCCTGATAATCCAAACAACTCCCCACACCCAGGTCTACATGCCCCATGTTGTCCCACATAAACCTTTTGACCCACCAAAGACTAACACCCAGGTCAAAATATCACATGTAGTCCCACATAAGCTTCTTAATCTACATAGCCCTTACAACGTGGTGTAAAAAGCCCAATGTTGTTCCACACAAACCTAGCGATCCAACCACCCCCTCCACACAGGACTACATGTTCCCTATAACTCCAGAAATACCTCTTGATCAAAACAGGACCAACACCAAGGTCTAAATATCCATTGTAAGAACACAATCACTCTCACACACGCACACGCACACACGCACGCACCGTGCACATCCGGCCAGTCATATCATAGTCAATGATGCTCTCACGTTATTAATCGAATGCTTTTTTTTCGAGAACTTAGCGTTGTCATGTTGAAATGGCAGTCCAGAAAACTGGAACTGCATGAATGTCAGACAGACTGGGGTCAAAACATGGTCCCGATAGTTAGATTTTCCAGGACGACAATAATTTGAGATTGCCTCAAAATGATGGTCAAACAAATGCCCTCCAAATCAGTCAACCTCACGAACACAACACTCTTGCGACACACCCTAGCGGGACTCCGGATACATCGTAAACGCTGAGCACACTACAATGAGTCAAGATCCTTTAGCTGGTCGGATACATGCAGTTAGCAATCGATCCTTCATGGTATGAGCTAACGATCAACGAGTGAGTGAGTGAGTGAGTGAGTAAGTGAGTGAGTTAGTGAGTATGGTTTGGCGCTGCTCTAAAGTTCTAAAACCAGGGCTGCCGCAAAGGATTTTTCAGCCTTCAGCCTATCCATCACCCTCTTACGTTGCTAATGTGTGGATGAAGGCAAACTCGCTTTTTTATTCAACTTGCAGTTTCAATGCAAGTGCAATTCCAATATTGGTGCAATCACAAAGGTGATCTAGTAAGGCGCTGCCCATGGTTGTTGTGGTTCACGCTTGTAGCACGATTTGTGACCACATTTTTCTCGACAGTCGCCAAGACTATGTTCCAACATCATACATGTCATTGTCGTGTATATGGCACAAGAAACTAAAAAGAACAACAGAAGCAACAAAAACCATTTCCACATTCATATTAAGAAATCTCGCGATTGTACAATTGTTACGATATTTGTTTCAGCATGATTACAGCTGTATGATGTTGTTTGTAAACAAATCAGGTCTGAACCAGACAATCCAGTGATTGTCACCATGCGATATGATGACAAAGCATGTGTTTATGAATCACTATGAAATACCGATGATACCAGGTGTTCGCGAAAAGGTGAGCGCATCCTGCCCCACCGGTGGCACCCGTCATGAACATTCGGTAACCTATGGTATAAGTCAAAATAGAGAATTTCATCGGACACGCACACATTTTTGTAATTGATGCATCGATTTTAGAAATTTCCGCCATAAAACGTCTTGAAAGCTTTACTGAGGCCTTGAATGTTGTAACCTTGATCAAACAAGACTGACATGACGCCCTGATAGAAAGGCACGCTCGATTACAGATCCAAAGTTGTGAAATGTAAACACCAAAGGATGGAAATATTGGATTCCGTTTGTCATCTATCCTTGTGGAGGACGGGGTTTTTTTTGTCACAATGACTTTTTATGCATAGAGTGAGTGAATTTTGTTTTATGCCGCACTCAGCAATGTTCCAGCTATATGGCGGTGGTCTGTAAATAATGGAGTCTGGACCAGACAATCCATTGATCAACAGCATGAGCATCGATCTGCGCAATTGGGAACTGATGACATGTGTCAACCAAGTCAGCGAGACTGACCACCCGAACCCATTAGTCGCCTCTTACGACAAGCATTGGTTACTAAAGACCAATTCTAATCCGGACCTTCTCGGCATCTTTATGCATAGATCTAAATATGATTGAAACAGTTGAGGCAGACTCACTTGTCTGCTTAATTTGAAGTTCAGGTGGGCAAATCAGTGGAAGGCAATTGTCGATTTGATGGTGATTGAACAATATTATATCATTGAAATAACTGGAGCTTAAGTTAAACTTCTTGGTCAAATCGCTTTGTTTTGATTTTGCCAACCCAAGCAGAAATTCTGATGCATAAAGAAAAAGATCCGCAAAGAGGGGAGCACAACTTGTGCCCATGTGGATGCCTAATTCTTGTCGAAATGTTTTACCCCTAAATTTTACAAAGACGTTATCACATACTGTTTTCTTTGTAAATTCTCCGAGAATGAAAACAGTAATAAAATCGATCGAATGTGTGGAATACCAATTCCTCGGGAAACCAGTCTATTTCGTCATTATTTGTTCGACGACAGTAATGCGGTATTCTTCCTACCGTGTTTGTCAGATAGCCTATCAGCGCAACGTAAATAATGATTTTCAAAACACATCAAGAGGCGATACAGTAACTATACATGCTGGTTAAAATCCCACTGAACTCAAAGACAAGTTTAACAACAAGATCTAGGTTCGCATGTCTTTGTTCGAATGATTTTGGTTAACGCCATATTGTATAATGCATGTTAGATTATAGGGTTTACCATATCAAAAGGTTGACAATTGTTAAATTGTGTCCTACAATGACTGTAGCGAGTGCATTATTATGAAAGTAGAGCATACCGCTATTATGAGGGTAACCTTACAAACGAGGAAAAGTGGGCTGAAACTTCATTTTGTCAGAAACATAAAGCACTAGTAAAATGGTTGAGTGAGTGACTGCGTGAGTGAGTTGAGTTTTACGCCGCCTTTAGCAATATTCCAGCAATTCCACGGTGGGGGACACCTGAAATTGGCTTCACACATTATCCCCATATGGAGAATCGTACCCTGTCTTCGGCGTGACAAGCGAACGCTTTACCCACTGGGCTACCCCACCGCCTAGCACAAGTAAGACAGCTGAAACAGCTGATGCAGCTTAAAGCAACATTTATTCACTCACTCACTTTTGTTCAACAGTATGCCTTGGTACACTGACATCTTGATTGATACTGACATCTGAGTCCACCAAACTCCAGATTGTAGAAACAGACAACAAGAGTATATCAACATTTCATTAGATTACTTGTGAGATATTACTGTTTGATTAAACAATTGTAATTTTGTTGTTTAAATCGGGAGATCGTCCATGTGCACGCATTTCTGAAGCAAGTGCAACTAAAAGTGTGGCAGCAAACTCAGGTCACAAGGACATACAGACAATGAATACATTCGTAAACTCGATCCAATTCTGTTTATGTGCAGTTGTCCCCGCAAGGTGTTTGTTATGTTAAGTTGTTGACGCAACGTGAACATAGAGACCATCGAAGCACAACGATGGGTAGCTATGCCTACAGAGTCAAATCAATCGTAAAATCGATCATAGGTGAGTAATTCCCATTCCTCGGGAATTCACTTTACAGCAATACTGACTGTTCGATGGCAGTAGTGCAGTCATCCCTGCAGGCGTTTGTTATGTTAATGTGTTGGACGTGAACAAAGACTTTCAAAACACATGGAGAGGGAATACAGTAACTAAGCATGCAGGTTCAAGTCACACTCAGGTCAAACTGAACTTTATCAACAAGACTATACAAGACAAATCTTACGGATAACAACTTCTTGATGTATTTTTCACAACGTTTCTTGGCTAGTTCTTGCCCCTTCTTCAGGTGGATGATGGTGATATGTAAATTGAGTATATACAAGAGAAGAAGGAGGTATAATTAAGTATGTACAAACAATGGAGTGAGATCAAAGAGCAGAATACAATGATAGGGTATGTTTTTACAATAAGGGCAAGAGTGTGTTTACATAGCAGAGTGGTTAAAGCAGATTGAGTTGAGAGTCTATGATTTCTGGGTAGTATTGCTGATATATATACCGTACTGTTCACTATCACCATTATCCACCTGGGGAAGGGACAAGAACTAGAAACCAGAAACGTTGTGAAAAATAAATCAAGAAGTTGTTATCCGTAAGATTTGCCTTGTATTGCCATAATGTTAATATATCCTGGTTATAAACATTCAGGAAACCAAGGAGGACTGTGCAGATAATGAAAACAAACTTGAAGTGTCTTGGCAAACATTATGCAAGCCGAAATGAAAAGTATTTCAACTAATTATTTGGACCCAATTCCTTGTCTACATACGCGCATTATGATTGGCTCGGGTAATATTTCTCCTGGACATGGCTACGAGAGGGATAGGAGTCTTCTTTAAGGTTACGGAAAGGGACGAGTAGTTACGAATGAGCTCACTGTACGACAAAGCACGCTGCACCTCGTGTTTGCAAGGATTAGAAGGAGCGTAGTGATGCGAGTGATATACGAGTGATTAGATGCATCAAATAATACTGATTAATATTCATATATCCAGTTGAATGAGTTGGTCTCTAAATTCTGGACTGGATATTGCACAATGTTGCGCAATAGGACGGAACCCAGTCAGCAGAAAACGAGACTGTTGTGTTATCAATGCTTAGACTTGTTTGTTACAACTTCCATTTCAACAGTGAAGTGTATTGAATTGTATGTGCTTGTGTGTGTGTGTGTGAGAGAGAGAGAGAGAGAGAGAGAGAGAGAGAGAGAGCTGTGTGTGTGAGACAGAGATGTGTGTGTTTGTATCTGAGTGTGCATGCGTGTGTCTGTGTGTGGATTTGTGTGTGTGTGTTGTGTTTGTGTACGCGCATGTGTGTTTGTGTTTGTGATTGTGTGTGAGTGTATCTGACTGCTCATGCGTGTGTGTATGTGAGGGTGGTTTTGTGTGTTGTGTCTGTGTACGGGCGCACGCCTGTGTGAGAGTGTTTGTGTTTGTATGTGTGCCTGTGCGTATGTGTGTGTGTGACTGCTTGTACTCGTCCGGGTTGATGTTGGTATTGTGGTGCTAGCCTCGGACAAACAGACACAGCATACTACCTTTGTGCTAATCAATGCACGTTTTATAATCTAACTAGCGCCTGGAAGGGAAACAGCTTCTGGTTCGATGCAGCCTTGGGATCGAACCTCCGACCTTCTTCTCTACTGGCAGGCACTCTATCCACCGGACTAAGGAATAACATGTGACACATATGTCGTCTCTCTTCCTTTCTATCTAAGAGACATATTTGTTGATAGCTTGTTTTCTGAAAGTAACACGGTATAAATCAAGAATAACAGCGTACAGTCAATCCTTAATTCACGAAAGATGTCACTTTAGGTTATTACGAGGCAAGAGTGAAATATTATATATTTATGTGCTCAGAAATACTTATAGATTTCTATTTTATAAGCATGGTCATTGAGTATCTCTTTGAAAGTTACACAGACACGACAGTCGTCGATGCACCGTGGAAAACTACTCAAAGCCAAGTTAAACTCAACTCACTCACTCTCTCATTCAGTACTCGTGAAAGCTTTACATTAGTTACACCTAAAACGTTAGGTTCATCAAAGTTCTGGCATTGGCAGTAATTCCGTCATTCTGACTGCTCAAAACGCCCTCTGTTTCCACGCAGTGGGTTCAAATTTACCCACCCGATTCGGGTGCTGCTGATTATTTTGAATATTTTAGGTGCGCACACATGAGCTGCTTCAGAGGTTGGCCAATCAGAATGAAGTATGTCAAATGTCGTCGTTCCACGCAGTGTTTTCAAATTTACCCACCCGATTAGGCATCTGCGAAATATTGTGAGATTTTACGTGCGCACACTGAGCTGCTTCGGAGGTTGGCCAGTCAAAAGTTGACATTGTGACTTCAGACTCCCAGTTAGAATAAAGTTTGTCAAATATCGTTGTAGAATAAGTCACAGTGCCAACCTGTCACACCACTTCTATACTGGGCAGACAAAAACAGTGGTAAAGTGATGTACAAATATTGTATGTCAAATATCGTTGTAGAATAAGTCACAGTGCTAACCTGTCACACCACTCCTATACTGGGCAGACAATAACAGTGGTAAAGTGATGTACAAATAAAGTATGTCAAATATCGTTGTAGAATAAGTCACAGTGCTAACCTGTCACACCACTCCTATACTGGTCAGACAATAACAGTGGTAAAGTGATGTACAAATATAGTATGTCAAATATCGTTGTAGAATAAGTCACAGTGCTAGCCTGTCACACCACTCCTATACTGGGCAGACAATAACAGTGGTAAAGTGATGTACAAATAAAGTATGTCAAATATCGTTGTAGAATAAGTCACAGTGCTAACCTGTCACACCACTCCTATACTGGGCAGACAATAACAGTGGTAAAGTGATGTACAAATAAAGTATGTCAAATATCGTTGTAGAATAAGTCACAGTGCTAACCTGTCACACCACTCCTATACTGGGCAGACAATAACAGTGGTAAAGTGATGTACAAATAAAATGTATGTCAAATATCGTTGTAGAATAAGTCACAGTGCTAACCTGTCACACCACTCCTATACTTGGCAGACAATAACAGTGGTAAAGTGATGTACAAATAAAGTATGTCAAATATCGTTGTAGAATAAGTCACAGTGCTAACCTGTCACACCACTCCTATACTGGGCAGACAATAACAGTGGTAAAGTGATGTACAAATAAAGTATGTCAAATATCGTTGTAGAATAAGTCACAGTGCCAACCTGTCACACCACTCCCTATACTGGGTCAGACAATAACACAATAACAGTGGTAAAGTGATGTACAAATAAAGTATGTCAAATATCGTTGTAGAATAAGTCACAGTGCTAACCTGTCACACCACTCCTATACTGGGCAGACAATAACAGTGGTAAAGTGATGTACAAATAAAGTATGTCAAATATCGTTGTAGAATAAGTCACAGTGCTAACCTGTCACACCACTCCTATACTGGGCAGACAATAACAGTGGTAAGTGATGTACAAATAAAGTATGTCAAATATCGTTGTAGAATAAGTCACAGTGCCAACCTGTGTCACACCACTCCTATACTGGGCAGACAATAACAGTGGTAAAGTGATGTACAAATAAAGTATGTCAAATATCGTTGTAGAATAAGTCACAGTGCCAACCTGTCACACCACTCCTATACTGGGCAGACAATAACAGTGGTAAAGTGATGTACAAATAAAGTATGTCAAATATCGTTGTAGAATAAGTCACAGTGCTAACCTGTCACACCACTCCTATACTGGGCAGACAATAACAGTGGTAAAGTGATGTACAAATAAAGTATGTCAAATATCGTTGTAGAATAAGTCACAGTGCCAACCTGTCACACCACTCCTATACTGGGCAGACAATAACAGTGGTAAAGTGATGTACAAATAAAGTATGTCAAATATCGTTGTAGAATAAGTCACAGTGCTAACCTGTCACACCACTCCTATACTGGTCAGACAATAACAGTGGTAAAGTGATGTACAAATAAAGTATGTCAAATATCGTTGTAGAATAAGTCACAGTGCTAACCTGTCACACCACTCCTATACTGGGCAGACAATAACAGTGGTAAAGTGATGTACAAATATAGTATGTCAAATATCGTTGTAGAATAAGTCACAGTGCTAGCCTGTCACACCACTCCTATACTGGGCAGACAATAACAGTGGTAAAGTGATGTACAAATAAAGTATGTCAAATATCGTTGTAGAATAAGTCACAGTGCTAACCTGTCACACCACTCCTATACTGGGCAGACAATAACAGTGGTAAAGTGATGTACAAATATAGTATGTCAAATATCGTTGTAGAATAAGTCACAGTGCTAGCCTGTCACACCACTCCTATACTGGGCAGACAATAACAGTGGTAAAGTGATGTACAAATAAAGTATGTCAAATATCGTTGTAGAATAACTCACAGTGCTAACCTGTCACACCACTCCTATACTGGGCAGACAATAACAGTGGTAAAGTGATGCACAAATATAGTATGTCAAATATCGTTGTTGAATAAGGCACAGTGCTAGCCTGTCACACCACTCCTATACTGGGCAGACAATAACAGTGGTAAAGTGATGTACAAATAAAGTATGTCAAATATCGTTGTAGAATAAGTCACAGTGCTAGCCTGTCACACCACTCCTATACTGGGCAGACAATAAAAGTGGTAAAATGATGTACAAATAAAGTATGTCAAATATCGTTGTAGAATAACTCACAGTGCTAGCCTGTCACACCACTCCTATACTGGGCTGACAATAACAGTGGTAAAGTGATGTACAAATAAAGTATGTCAAATATCGTTGTAGAATAAGGCACAGTGCCAATCTGTCACACCACTCCTATACTGGGCAGACAATAACAGTGGTAAAGTGATGTACAAATAAAGTATGTCAAATATCGTTGTAGAATAAGGCACAGTGCTAACCTGTCACACCACAGTGGTAAAGTGATGTACGAAAAATATACATTAAAATGAAACATTTCAGGTATACTGTACTCTAAATCTTTTTTTTTCTACTTTAATAATGTATCTCTGAAATAATACACTGCTACAATGATGTATCTCTACAATACTCCAGTGCTACAATAATGTATCTCTGCAATAATACACTGCTACAATAATGTATCTGTGCAATACTCCAGTGCTACAATAATATATCTCTGCAATAATACACTGCTACAATAATGTATCTCTGCAATACTACACTGCTACAATATGTATCTCTGCAATACCCCAGTGCCACAATAATACATCTCTGCAATACTACACTGCTACAATAATGCATCTCTGCAGTACTACATTGCTGCAATAATACATTTCTGCAATACCACACTGCTACAATAATACATCTCTGCAGTACTACACTGCTACAATAATACATCTCTGCAATAATATATTGCTATAATAATGTATCGGACCGCTGCATTATTAATAGATGGATCAGCGAGCCCCGATTTATATACAATAGAAGCAGCAGATGAGGCCATAAAAGACTCGACATTTTACCATCTTAATGTCAGCATCAACTGTTACATAACTACACAGTACAACTACAAAAGAAGACATTGTGTAATTTTCATTTGTAACGATTGAGTCAGTGAGTGAGTGAGTTTGGTTTTACGCCGCTTTTGACGACATTCCAGCAATATCGCGGCGGGGAACACCAGACATGGGCTGCACACATTGTGTTCATGTGAGGAATCGACGCCGGGTCTTCGGCGTGACGAGCGAACGCTTTAACCACTAGGCTGCCCCATCACCCCTTTTCAGTTGTAATACATTTAAACGAGGGGACATTAATCAAGAGTAATTTATGTTGATCGCAAGAGGCGACTTGACCGGAAACAGCACTCCAACTGTCAAACCCTGATCACTGACGCATGATGCAATCTGCTGGCTGACGCAAAACCCAGGGCCCCGTTTCACAAAACTATCATAGCGCTACGACTGTCGTACCTCCTACACTGTAACATAGACTTACGACAGTCGAAGCACTACGTCAGCTCTTTGACACGGGACCCATGGATATTGTCTGGAAATACAATTTGAGGTAATATCAAAACACATAAACTCTCCCAAAGAGAAACACAAAGGTGTATTTTCACGAATTTAATCTGCTAACTTTAAAGTCGGAAAACACATGTAATTCTGTATAAGCTGCGACCAAATGTCAACTTATAAAACACAAATGTCTGTTAACACGTCTAGTTTACAAAGTTCAATAAGTGAAGGCGTCCGTTCCCAGTTATGCATTTTCTTAATATCTGTTGTGGCTACCATGTGCCCCAAAAACTGATCTGCACCGTCTTGGAATAGACTGAATAAGTCTTTGAATTCGAATTCTGACCCATTCCTCTTGCAGTGCCTGCGACAGCTGATCTAACGTGTGCTCGAAGGGTGCAGGTTGGGCGATTTGAAAGTCCAAGGAAGCACTGTAAGGTTGTCATTCTGAAGATGCTGAACAGTGGCATGTGTTGTGTGTATGGCATTATCCTGCTGAAACACCTCCCCTCAGTGATCGGAACCATGTGATTCCTTAAGATTGCGTCTCTGTACGTCTCTGACTGTTGTACTGTCCCGAAGGCGCACAAGTAGATTGTAGAATATGGTTCCCCATATCGTGACACTACCACCACCATATCGGTCAACCTCGTGGACACACTTCCGGGTAAACCGTATGACATGTACTCTTCCGGCATAGAAAGCATACACGTTGTGTAGATTCCAGAAGCGAAAGTTATTGTACCACTGGACCCGTCGACGACAACATAGTCGCCGCAGCACAGGGTCGAAATAGGGTCTTCTGTCTCGAAGTCCAGCTTCTTACAAACGATTACGATAGGTTTGCGATAACTGCAGTGGTAATGCGGTCTTTTTACCCGCAATGTCCCGCTCACGGTTCCTCAGAACTGCACGTGCACATTGCGAACCACATTTTCCCATGACATATCCGTGCAAGTTGACACTTTCAACCATAAACGAACATTAAAGTTACCAAAGATGCTATATTTCGCGTTGTGCATTCGTTCCAGGTACACAAACCAGCGTTATAATGGCGAACAATCAAACACTAATTTTGAAAAATAATTGACATTTCATTGATCAATATCGTATTTGCGTTTCTTTTTGATTAGAGTATATCTGTACCCGTGATCCCGTAAGTAAACTGATCATGGTATTGTTGCCTATGCGAGTCATATGGTACACAATTCTGATATTTAAGCTAACTTTCATGTTTACCAGGTCATCTGACCCTGGGTGTAAAGCTCACTCACCAGCAACATCACGGCGGGGACACCACAAATTTGCTTCACACATTGTACCCATCTAGCGACAGCAGTGTAGGTACTGTTGTCGAAGCAACATGTTAAAAGTCTGAAAGGTAAGAGATATATATTTTACCCATGTTGCTTTATCCACTGTCAGTGTTTATAAAGTACTGGTAATAGATCGGCCTTTCACATACAACATGTGGCATGTACGGACCATGAGTGACAAGGATCGGGTTGTCAGACTCGCCGATTTGGTTGATTACATATCACCGTATGCCAGTTGCGTAGATCGATGCTCATGTTGTTCATCACTGGATTGTCTGCTCCATACTCGATAATTTAAATACCACCGTCATATAGCTGGAATATTGCTGAGTGCGGCGTTAAACAACAACCAACGACTGGGAGTATATGTCAGAACACGACTGTTTGTATCAACGTCTTTTGTAGTATTTTTGCAGATCAGATACATAAGGTTCTTTCATTTGCCAGTTACCTCAGGGTGGTCAGGCTGCACCTGTGGTAATGTACCAGACAAACAACTACAAGCAGAGCCTTGGTACTAAAAATACCTTCAAACCGTCACGCTAAAGACAACTACTCTATTGACGATTAGTCTACTTTCAACCTGTTTATAAAGTGTGCACAGTCGATCACATGCGGGTAAAACCCATTCCTCGGGAACCCAGGGATCAGTTGAAATATGATAAACGAAGACCTGTGCAATGCACTGTGTTAACCAATCGCAAGCATTATGGCATGTTCCAGCATATGTAGCGTGGCGTTCTTACGAGAGTCTAAAGCTGCAACGTTTGCTATGTCAAAATACAACATTAACATAAAAGTTGATTATGCGAGGGATCCTAGTAACCGCCAGTTTGGGATATACTGCGTGTTAGATAATAACAGCATGACAGTGTCTACTACTATAAGCGTTCTTCATCAGTTACGCTATTCCGAGGCCTTTTTTCTACACTACCAACTGTATGCGCTGAAACTGAATTGCGTTACTATATGTAAACAGTGACAATTTCTAAATATATAGCAATTCATGAACACTTATAGATGAGTTAAAAGACACTTAAGTTCATTTGTAGACAGTTCAATTAACTTGGCAAAAAGACTATTCTATTAACAGTAACATCACTAGTATCATTACTAGTATCATGGCTGATATTACTTCCCTGCAAATGTTCATAATGACATATTGTGTCACATAATGGGATATTCCCCTGTGATAATCAGGGTTAGAATTGATCTTCAGTAACCCATTCGCTTAAACAGTTCATAAATGTGTATGATAGTCTGGTGACTTTGATGGTCAGTTCATTTTCTGCGAGTCGTGTTCTTTCAGTTCTCTTTCCACTTGGGTATTTGCATTGATACATGAAATTGGTCAGCCAGAATTATATGAATTAATATTGTTAATATTTGGATGTTCTTCCTTAATTAACCTGTGTTCCCATATATTACTATGTCGTCTATATATATTGTAGATATAATATCTCTTATATGTTTATCTGAACTTTTCATTGATATGTATATGGTGTTTGAATGTCTCATTGGCCGCTTTGCAGAACACTGTATGTTTTACAGATTGAATATCTCTACTGTCACCTTTATATGTGACACAATACTAAAATAATGATCACCTCCTCCCCCTCTTTGCCTAGTGGGACTATAAATCAATATGGCTGCCGTTTTCTTCTTTAAACAAAGCCGTTAACGTTCTCTCTACCTGCCACCAGTAGAACGTCACGTGTTGTCCCAGGTGTGTCTCTTTGACTGCACAGACATTTGACAAGACTCTCACCTGACCCCGGTGGTGTGTTGGTTGAACTGGTTGGGTCATGTGACTAACTGCACCTGAAATGTATGAGTATAAAACCAGGCACGGTCGTGAGGGGCTGCATTACAGCTGGAACCTGACTGGGGTGCAGTGAGCACACAGTGGGTGAGTATTTCTGATACTTTAAGCGCTGATTCTGGACAAGATTCAGCAACATGTTAAACGATGCATGCGCATTCATTCATGTCTTTAAAATTGTGTCTGCAGGTATCATGGCACATAATTCAACCTTTTCTATCTTCATTCAACAATTATAGTGTAAACAGCTTGAACAGACAATCAAACGATTGGCATAATGTGCATCGATTTGCGCAGTTGGGATACTATGGCATGCATCAACATGTCAGCGAAACTGAGCACATGATCCCCTGATCTCCTACGACAAGCAGGACCAATTCTAGACCGGCTCTTTTCGGGTTTTCGAGTTCCGAGTTTCGTAGGTATAATGGATACCATGCTTACCCAGATTAGTAAACAATCGGGTGCAAAAGACGTGCTAAACGAGCACTGACGTTTTAAAATAGTCCCGTTGTCCTGTAAAGGAATGTTTTAAAATATGCTGAATCATGTGTCTCGATACCTGAAGACACAAGAAAAGTAATCTCGTCAATTTCAACATTGGACAGGAATCTGCACAGTGGTGATGATACTATTTTCTTTTCATTACAGACTGGAAAAGACTGCAAAGGGCAAAGCACTTCGCAATGGCTGGCAAAGGTATTTATTCAATATTCAGAAATGTATTCAAGGTGTACGAGAAAACCGCTTTGAACTGTGGCAAACTGTAATATACGCCCGCCATTCTTTTAATGTTGTACAACACACAAAGAAATGCTTACATTTTATGAAAATAGTGATGAGTGCCACTCGCAGAGCAGCCATGGTTACCTTCGTCGCAAACACCTGGTATCATGTTAGATTTTCAGTGATGTTATTCCTGTTCGGACTTAAGGCCGTACGGAATCTGTCTTGGTGCACATTTGAGACGAATTATTCTCTGGTATTCGTTGATGTTTTAAATGGAGCTGATTGTTGACATAGTTAGGACTCTGGTGAATCCTTGTCAGTAACTAAGCATGTAGTCAGACCTGTGTAAACAGGAGCATTAGAATCATGTCAATAAAGCTTTAGATTGTGATCAAATTAATGCGCAGAAAGATTGGTAAGGTGAATCAACATGGCAGTTGGTTAAAAGTAAAGAGTCAATATAATGTGATGTAATTGTTTTAAATAGTGTGTAAGACGATGATTATTCTCATTCACAGGAACTCGTACATGTTTTCTGGACAGGGAAATTCGAATGGTACTTGTTGGAAAGACTGGAGTAGGTAAAAGTGACACAGGGAATACAATATGTGGAGCCGGAAAGAAGGAAAAGGTGTTCGAATCAAAGGCTAGGGCAAAGTCTGTTACAACAAAATGTAAAGAGCATGGCTTTAACCGCTTTGGGTACGACTTGCAACTTGTTGATGTCCCAGGCTTTTGTGACACAAGCAGATCAGACGACGACATCAAGCAAGAGGTCATGAAATGTGTAATGATGTCATCTCCTGGAATACACGCTATTCTTTTCATCGTACGGATAGGAAGATTCACTGACGAAGACAAAAATACTCTGGAAAGGTTTCTGCAATGCTTTGGAAAAGAAGCTAAAAGATTCGTGATTGTTGTTTTTTACTGGAAAAGATGACTTGGAAGATGAGGATGACACTATTGACAACTACATAGGCGAATGCCCAGTAAAACTGAAGACGTTTTTAATTGATTCAAGTCATCGCTTTATTTCTGTCAACAACAAAGGGTCGCCTGAAGAGAAGGAGAAATTTGCCAAAGACCTGATAGACATGGTAAATGACATGGTTGTTGAAAATGGAGGCGAGTGCTACACAAATGAGATGTATGAGCGATGTGAAGCTGATCTTCGAGAAGCTGTGAAGAATGAAAAACTTGACGGGAAGAGGCAGAAGCAACTCGAAGAGAAACTTAAACAAGAAACTGCTGCCTTTGAAGAACAGATACAAAACCAGCGTATTAAAATGCAAGAAATGGAGAAACAACTTGAAAAAGAACGACAATCAAGGGAAAAAGCCGAAGAACTGAGACAAAAGGATGATGATGAAAAGAAACGACAGGCAGAGCAAAAAGAGATAGAGGAAAACTTGAGAAAGGTCGAGAGAATGACAGAAGAATTTGAGCGTAGGAAAGTAGAAATGCGACTTGAAGAGGCTCGTAAACAGATACGAGAGAAGGTTGAACAAGAGGACCCTGGTTTCCTGGGAAGAGCATGGAATTGGTGGACTTCGTGGTTTAAAGGATAATTTATCAAACAAACCTTCAAAGACAGAAAATGTCTCATTTCTTCATCTGAAGCAACTTTTGGTAGACTCGGGAAACGTTTCCATTCAATGACTGAAATAGTTGCCTGCTGCTATTATCCTATTTTGACGTGTACCAGATATTCCTCAATCTTCAATGGTTACAACTGTCTTGCCTTGCTCACACAAGTGTTTGTGACTGGAGCCATTATATGACAGAGTTTGCTCTCCGTTCTCGTGAACACCCGTTCTTGTTTATTTGTATGTGTTTTGTTTGTTTGTGTAATATAGCTAATATTATCAGGTGATTGTGGTATGTAAATAATCCAGTTTAGACCAGACATTTCACGTCTACATCAACAGACATGAAACCATTGATGATCCGGGTTAGAATTGGTCTTCAGTAACCAATGCTTGCTGAAAAGGCGACTCATGGGATCGGGTGAGCAGCCTCGCTGACTCGGTTGATACATGTCATCGTATATCAATTGTGTAGATGGAATTGCGAAGATGATGTCAGTCACAATCCGCCGTCATATAACTGGACTGCACTATTCCGAAGTAATGTTGTTTTTGTGGAGTTACCCACAGTTTAACATGTATACCGTATACTGTAAAAGTTCCAACAGGTCTTCTTTCATAATTTGTAAATGCCGAGCGTCATGCAGGAGAACAACGTTTTGTATGATGCAGCAATGGGGTCGAGCCACAGACCTTCCGTTCATCTGGCACTCCAGCCCTTCACCACAGAAGTACATTTTTCAACCCACACGTCAGTACATTTTTTAGAAATGTCGGTTGATAGATTGGTTTCTAGAGGTTGCACCAACTATGCTGGAGAAGTAGTGTAATGTCAATCCTCAGGGTATAGCTGGGCGATTCAGTGTCTCAAAATACCTTACAACTGTTTTGTATTTGGCTAATGTGAATTGCGTTTTGAAATAACCAGTCAAGCTTTGTGGCTTGGTGTGTATACGAAAAACGTCTGGTGGAGCCAGATGTTGTTATCAATAACAGTTTGACTTGATCAGCAACTGTTCCAAGGCAAATGTTACCCTTTCGTCTGTGCGGTCTGCCCTATAGTCCTTTTGCCTTGGTTTGCATTAGACGTAGCTCAGTTGTAGCAAGATCTGCTGCGGGATAGATGCGTGATGTAATCTTTTCTATGTGTCCCATGCTAGACTTTTGTCATAGAAACATTATATATAGTGACCGTTGTTTACCTTTTCAGTTAACTGGTATATTTGAGATGGTTAGCATGAATAGCTTGAATCACATATCGCAATTAGCTCCAGAAACAAAGAAATGTGAAACATCTTTCCATTTTTGCTTCAGTGAATAAATCAGGAAAATTTGTTTATACTTTCTTCTTGTCTAGCTTACAATTTCCATGAAGTACCTGAAATACACCAAGATCCACAAAACCCCTCCACCAAGGTGCGTTCTATATCCACACAGTCACTACACTCGGGCCTTCATATCCCATGTAGTCCCACATATACCATCTATCCACACAGCCCTTATACGTAATATGTCCCATGTAGACGCAGACCTTTCCCTTGATGAACCCAGCAATAGGCACATGTCGATATGCCCTATGTAGTCACACACCTTTCCCTTCGTCAACTCCACAGAACACTTCACTCGGGCCTATATGTCCCACGAAGTTCCACATGTACCTCTTCATGCACACTGACCCTGTACCTAAGTCTATATGTCCCATGGTGCACCGCACCTCCCCCTTGATCGACCCCGCCCAACACCCAGGTCTATATGTCCTATATAGTCCCAAACCTTCCCCTTGATCTCCCCAGCCCTACGCCCACGTCTACATGTCCCATGTAGTCTCACACCTTCCCCCTGATTGACCCAGCCCTACACCCAGGTCTATACGTCCCATGTTGTCCGACACCTTCAATCACATTCCGGAATCCACTTTACAGCGTTATTGATTTTTCGATCACACTCGTGCAGTATTCTGTACAAGGTTATCTTAACCTTTTATAATATGGAAACATAAAAAAGACCTTCAAAACACATACAATCACTATGCATGCAATTTCAAATCACACTCAGGTGAATATAGTCCCGCATAAACTTTTAAATCCACATAGCCCTTTCAGCCTGGTGTAAAAGTCCAATATAGTACCACACAAACCTCTTGATTCAGCCAGCCCCTCCACACAAAACAACCCTATAATTCAAGAAATACCTCTTGACCTTCCCAGGACCAACAATAAGGTCTAAGTATCCCATGTAGTTCCAAATGTAGCTCTTGACAAACCCAGCTGCTACCTAACCCGGGATCTGGGGTCTACATATCATGTCTTTTGCCACTGATACCCCTCAAGCCACATAGGCCTAACAACCTGGTGTAAAAGTCCTATATAATCCCACATATAGCTCTTGATACAACCAGCCACATGTTCGCAATGGAGGATAACAACGTTTTGTGTGACGCGGCATGGGACCGAACCACTAACTTCCTCTCCTTGGGCGAGCGCTCTGTCCACTTGACCACAGAAGACTATGTGACCCATGCCTGAAGCAAGTGCTTGCTTCAAATATACTGAACAGCAAAAGAAACGCAACTAGCTTTTTGTCATGTTTTTGCAAAGAGGACATAAACACGAAAGCGTACTTTATGAGATTTCATTTTTTCGAAACTTCTTTTGCTGTTCAGTATATATTTCTTCTCAGAAAATCAATCTTCAGATAATGATGCACTCATGTTATTGGTGGTGAAGTATTTTTCGATAGTAGGATGTTATGCTTACCTAGAGATGCGTAAACAATGTCTTTCAAAACATATTAACTATGCATTCTGGTTAAAATGACACGCAAATACCTTGTTAATGTAGATAGCGACTGCAGCTATAGCTTAAGATATTTCCACGAATAATAGTGAATGAGATCGTTGTGTCCAAGTGGTTTGGACAGAAGCTGTAAGACT
This sequence comes from Haliotis rubra, assembly GCF_003918875.1. Lineage (NCBI taxonomy): Eukaryota > Metazoa > Mollusca > Gastropoda > Lepetellida > Haliotidae > Haliotis > Haliotis rubra. The sequence continues at coordinate 126,214 of NW_025765200.1, read as the reverse complement.
TTCCCTCACAACTTACAATATAAGTTGTTCACTAGTCACAAGGGGGTCATGGGTTGATGTACCCTCGATGCTTGTTTACGGTCTCTAAGCCCGAACACCAAGGCATGGGCCCCGAGGGACCAGTGAACAACGTATTTCTCTTACCAAACACCTCAATGTTAATTATGAATTGTTTGAAGCACGGGTACAAATCTTTTTGTGACGACGAGAAAAACAAATTTATCTCCCTTCCATCGATTCGCATTCGCAAAACATCCGTACTTTCCGTACATCATACGTGATTCAATGTTATTCGAGATAAAAAAAATACTACCATGAAGTGCCAAATGAGTTCCAAGCGGGGTACATAGCAATGTGACTCGTTTGTAAGTGGGATACATTGAAACTAATAGAAGAGCTAATCAGAAAACGACATTTATGTGTGAGGTAAGATTATGAAATATGTACTGCACATAGGCGTGGTTTATATTAATAAAATTAGGTAATAAAGTTTGGTTTCTGGTTTGATTTGAATTTTTTTTCTAAAGCCGCACACAGCAGTATTAATGTTCTATGACAGTGATCGAGTATTGCCCAGGCAATACAGTTATTTACGTCATTGCATCGATCTGTGCAGTTGCAGTACCATACCCAGAGGGTATTCATACGCCCCAGTTGATTGGAATCAAAATGTGATCAATAGCCAAGATATTACATATTCGCATAAATTATTACATGGACACGCCCGGTCTTGCCATGTGACTAATTGTATATTAGTTGCATCAGTATAAAACCGGGCATTGGCGTCATAGAGTGGTGCATTACAGCTGGAAACTTGACAAGGACAAGGGGAGCAGACTGCTGGTGAGTATTGCTGACGCCTTTCCTGCTAATGTACTATTACACAAGATGGTTAATCACGCTATGCGATGTTTCCTATCACCTGACTATGTTTTTCATACATATCCATTGCGATGGAACTGATAAAATAGGAGGGAAAAATTATACAAGACTCAAAACAAGTTTAAGGTACCATAGAGACATTTCTATTCATGTAACATGTAACGGTATTGGTCTTTTCATTTTCTTTTAATTTTACAAAAAACTGATACCCGCTACGTCTCTCGTATTCCTGCTCGACTTTAATACCGCAAAAGTGCCCCGACTGGTCGTTTCATTATTGTCCGTTGTTCAAAAAATGCATTGATGTACTTTCTCACTGGTTCGGAACACAATTTTCACCATATATGTTTAAGATTGCCTTTTCAAGCCATATGGAAATGAAATCAACGATAAGTTATAAATACGATATGTTGGATGTGATGCAATATACAGCAGGAAAGATCAGATGTGGCCCTATATACAATATAATATGTCGGATATGGTGTTATATACAACATGACAGGTCGTATGATATGCTATGTACAATACGATATAATCGGATACTTATTATGGATGTTGCGCAATATACAACATTTGTTGGATGTGACCCCATATACAATATGCTATGTCTGATCTGACCCTAAAATACAAAAACTGTATGCTGCATGTTGCGCTATATAAAACATGATATGTTGGATGTGACACCACATACAACACCGTGTACACCCTGATACTTCATTGATCTAACTATGTTACACCCTGGTATGTTGGATATCTGATTATGTTCATGTGTTTGTATATGTCATTATGCAATGACCGTTTATGATGGAAGACTTCGGTTTTATGACAAAAAGAAAAATTCGAGTTCGATTCCCGATTATATATGGGTACATTGAGCAATACAATTTAAGAGTTCAAAAGAGAAAATAAATAAAGTTATAAAAACGTGACTCGTTTTACTTATTGTGTGCAGTGACCGTCGAGCAATCGCCGTTGACTTCGAAAATGACGACTTTCTTCCTTTAGCACCACATTGGATAGGCTAAAAATAAAAATGCTTTTGTGAAATACGTGATGAGCTCATTATGTCAGAGACCATAGTTTCACTCGTTGATTTGCATGATATATTGACTAGCACATCATGTCCCTGTATATTATTGAGAAAGAATAATGGAATATAATGATAAGGATTTCCAAAGTATATGTACAAAACAATTCTTAAACATGTCACTCGTGAACATTAGGGTTATAACTGGTCTTCAAAAAACGATGTTAGTCATTAAAGGCGACTAATAGGATAGGACGGATTTGGTTGATGTCAGTGTTTCTGGGTTGTCTGGTCCAAACTCGATTATTTCCAGATCTCCCCAATGTACACTGAAATTGTATGTGTGTCACAGTGGTATGGGGCCAGCATATTTCCGAGGTGACGCAATATGACACGACCTCGAAAATGTGCTGACCCTCCTGATGACGTCACAAACAAAATGGCTGTCATATGGGATTTTGGGGATGGGGGATGGGGGATGGTCGCGATTTTGGCGCTCGTGTGCACGTGTGCGTGTGTTGCGAATGTGTAATGACGCGTGATATCTCGGTGACGTGGGACATGTAGTCGTCATTCTAATGGTTATCATACAATTTTGCCAATGGGTAACATCGCGAAATGACCGACAGAACGGGTGCGTGGTGGGCGAGCTGTCTAAGGCGCCAGGATAATGATCCAGTGAGCTCGAAGTGACGGGATCGAGCCCACCTGTGACCCGGTGTAAAATCCTTGGAGTCAACTTTGTGTTTAGACTCTTTCCGTGTCACAACCTCTAGTGTACAGTTCACAGCCCTGTGCACTTTAAAGAACCCACGAATCCGTTTGTAAATGACCAGATGGTGGCCACATGAATACATGCAAACACCTAGTTGAGGCTACAGCAACGTGCAGTGAACTTGGATAAAGTACTGTACTATGTGTTCCAGTCCACCCAGCTGTGAATGGGTACCTCGTAAGGATGGGAAAGGCACATGAACTCGGTGCGCCTAGTGGCTGCAAGAGTTGTATGATCCCCAGGAGTTGAGATTGATAGTACGATATGCCTTTGAGATTCACATCCAGTGATCGAGAGAAAAACAAAGCGCCTTTGAGCAGCTGAGCTGGATACCGGCGCTACACAAATGTTAGTATGATGATGATTACAGAACCTGACATGGATTTGTGGGTTGTATGGTTGTGTCTGACATATCACTTCGTTGTTGTTCCGATATCGTAAATGGGATTTACAATCTCTCATTTGTTTCATAAGGTCGACGCAAATCAGACAGCTTCCTGTAGTGGTATAGGAAAACGAACGGAAATATTTCAACATGCAGGACAAGCTTCTAAAGTATTGTCGGCAAGACGTGGCCATCTTAAGACGGGGTTGTGCGAAATTCATAGACAGGTTCCTGTCTCTGAACAACGTCAACCCCTTTTAGGAGTGCCTGACTTTGCCCCATGCCTGTATGTTGACGTTTAGACGAAAGTACCTGAAACCCCACAGCATAAAAACATAAAATATGTGCCAAATGGTCGGCATCCCGTGAGCAAAACTGGGGTGTACGGCTGGATCCCTCCAGAATACATTTTATGTAGAATGTCACCAACTGTCTAGTATTGTAGAGAGCTTTACATAGGCGGGAGAGTGTGTGATTACGAGTGTCTCGAACGATCGCCTTGCGGTCTAGTATTGTAGAGAGCTTTACGTAGACAGCATGGCATCTACTAGCCTCCTTCCGTTTCAGCACTTGCCGATTCTGCATTTGTGAGGTACAAACGCATCTGAGAGCATTTGAGTATACTACCCTAGATGAACAGATACAACCAGACCACCCAAACACGCATACACCTTTGTCTTGATACTACATTCTCTTCGTTTAAGATTGTTCTTACTCTTCTAACGGCTTACCTACTGCCGAGTTTCATGGCGATTACGGACACCATGCATGGATGGTAAACAATCAAGTGCTTACGACATTCTAAACAGCATTGACGTTCTGAAATAAACCTGTAAACGATGGCATGAACGCCCCCTTGTGTCCACACATGTGCAGTGAGTGAACTGAATTAATGCTGACAATGACAACAATACATATGTTCAGCCATGTACCGCCGTGCCTCTTAGCATGTCTCTGTTTTGGCGTCTATTATTGAAAACAAAATGTACAATGCAATATAGGGTTCACAATCCATTCAGTATGCTTCGTCCTGTAAACACAAACTCCTAGAAGCAGAAAGACCTAAAAAGACGAAATGCTTGATGTGTGTTGAATAAATATACGTTTACAAAGTTGAAGAACACCCGTTCTGCTTTCAACAGATCAACAATGTCTACAATGTCTACAATGTCTACATTGGACAGAAATGTGCACAATGGTGTTGATACTATTATGTTTTCATTACAGACTGGGGAAAACTGCAAAGGGCAAAACACTTCGCAATGGCTGGCAAAGGTATTTGTTTACCATCAGAAAATGCATTCAAGTAAAACGAGAAAAACTGCTTTGAAGCTGCATCAGTACATGTGTGGAACAGGGTCAACCTGTGATATATGCCCACCATTCTTTTAATGTTGTACAACACACAACGAAACACATAAAATAGTGATGGGTGGTAATCGTAGAGCAGACCTTTGTTACCTTCTTCATAAACACCTGGTGTCCTGTTAGATTGTTAGTGATGTTATTCCTGTTCGGACTTTAAGGCCGTACGGAATCTGTTTTGTTGCACATTTGAGACAAATTGTTCTCTGGTATTCGTTGATATTTTAAAATGAGCTCATTGATCAGAGAGATTCGGGTGGTTCCTTTAGCCTAGCATGTAGTCAGAACTCAATAAAGTAGGAGCATCACAGAGATCATGTCAGAGATCTTATAGTTCTAGGTTGTCTTTAGGTTGTGATCATCTTTATGCGCTCAATAATTAGTAAGCTGAAAATAAACACTTAAATACTAGTATTTGATCTTACCACTTTGTAATGGCAGTTAGTGAAAAGGAAAATGCCAGTATAATGTGATATAATTGTTTAAAAGAGTGTGAGACGATGATTATTCTCCCACACAGGAAATTGTGCACGTTTTCTGGTGAGGGAAATTCGAATGGTACTTGGAAAGACTAGAGTAGGTAAAAGTGCCACAGGGAATACAATAATTGGAGCCAGAAAGGAGGAAAAGGTATTCAAATCATATTCAACGGCACAGTCTGTTACGACCAACTGTAAACAGCATTGCTTTAACCGCTTTGGGTACGATTTGCAACTTATTGATGCCCCAGGTTTTTGTGACACAAGCAGATCACATAAAGAAATCCAGAAAGAGGTCATCAAATGTGTGGGGATGTCATCCCCTGGAATACACGCCATTCTTTTCATCGTGCAGGTTGGCGGGTTCACTGATGAAGACAAAACTACACTGGAAAAGTTCCTGCAATGCTTTGGAAAAGAAGCTAAAAGATTCGTGATTGTTGTATTTACTGGAAAAGATAACTTGAAGAGGAAAGGTAAAACTCTTGACAACTACATAAACAGTTGCCCAGTGAAGCTGAAGACGTTTTTATTAGATACAAGTCGTCGATTTATTTCTGTCAACAACAGAGGAACGGATGAAGACAAGGAGAAATTTACCAAAGATCTGCTAGACATGGTAAAACACATGGTTGATGAAAATGGTGGTCATTGCTACACAAATGAGATGTATGAGCAATGTGAAGCTGATCTGCGAGAAGCTGAGAAGAAGGAAAAACTCGAAGTGAAGAGATAGAAGCAACTCGAGGAGAAACTTAAACAAGAAACTGCTGCCTTTGAAGAACAGTAACAGAGCCAGTGTCTTAAGATGCAAGAAATGGAGAAACAAAATGAAAAAGAACGAAAAGAAAGGGAAAAAGATCGAGAAGATCAACGGAAGGAACAGGAAAAAAAACATGTGGAAGAAGAAAAGAAACGACAGGCAGTTCAAAAGGAGGCAGCGGAAAACATGAAAAGAGAGTATGAGAAAATGAAAGAATTTCAGAAAATGCAGATGGAAGAATTTGAGCGTAGGAAAGAAGAACTGAAAGAATTGGAGATTCGTAAACAGATACGAGAGAAGATTGAAGAAGGCAAAGTTGGCATCATACGAACTGTATTTCGAACTATGAAGGGGTTTTTTGTTTCACTTTGGTAATGTCAGTCTCGTTTGAAAGAACTGCAAACGATAGAATATAGAATATCTAGCATCACTTATTTTCTGTGATTCAATCATACATGAGTCACTTTTTATGGCCAATGGAATCTGATTGGGAAGATACTACAGACTGACTTCTCTCTGGTGTTAACCTTTCACATTTTTCAACAAACCTGTTTCGTCGGTTCATTCGTTCCATTTCACAATTTTTGGGATAAAATTATCTCTTCGTCTGAAGCAACTTTAGAGGCCACAGGAAATGCTTAATTTTAGACATCCTTGTTGTAAGAGGCAACTAACGAGATCAGGTGGTCAGGCTCGCTGACATGGTTGACACATGTCTTCGTATCCCAATTGGGAAGCTTGTGGTGTTAATCACTGGGTTGTCTGGTCCAGGCTCAATTATTTACAGTTCGACGTCATAAAATTCGAAAATGTATCAGTGCGGTGTTAACAACCAACAAAAGAGCAAATAGATCCCGTTTGTCATCTCCAACAACAGTAATGTCAGTCATCACTATTTTATAGTGATTTATATACACCTGCTTATGAGTGAGTGAGTAATGTGAGTGAGTTTAGTTTACGCCGCTTTTTAGCAATATTCCAGCTATACCAGTGCGGGGGACTCCAGAAATGGGCTTCAGACATTGTATCCATGTGGGGAATCGAACCTGCGTCTTCGGCGTGACAAGCGAACCCTAAAGCTACACCACCCACCCACCAACCTATGAGTGAATTGTACATTGGGTTTAACGTCATAGCCAAGTGACCCAAGATCGCTGCAAGTAGCAAAGTGCATGTACGTTTGTGTTTCAGTGTAGGTTTTACTAAGTGTTTCTGTGGTGCTCGTCACAGTTTAACATGGATACCCTACTAGACCCAGTATACTGACAGACCCAGCAGAAGTTCCAACCAGTCCTTTTTCATAATCCGTAAATGCCGAGCGTCAGGCAGGGTGACAACGTTTGGTGTAATGGAGTCTTGGGATCGAACAACTTCCTTTCACCGTCCGCTCCACTTACCTGCTGAAGAACATGTAACCCATGTTTTAACCCACGTCCTTTTTTTGTATATTTTTTTTAAATGTCTGTTGATAGATTGGTTTTCAGAGGCAGTACCCTACATGCTGAAGAAGTAGTGTAATGTCAATCCTCTGGGTATAGCTGGGGGTTTCATTTTGTTCTAAAAGACCTTGCAATTGTTGAGTATTTGTGCACACAAAAACTTCCGCAGGAGCTAGATGTTGTTATCAATAACCGTTTGACATGTTCTGCAACTGTCACTTGGCACAATCTGCCCTTTCGTCTGTGTCGTCTGCCCTATAGCCCTTTTGCCTTGGTTTGCATTAGACGTGGCTGAGTTGTAGCAAGATCCGCTGCGGGATAGATGTGTGATGTCATCTTTTCTTTGTGTCTAATGATAGACTTTTGTCTGAGAAACATTGTATATAGTGACTGTTATTTACCTTTTCAGTTAACTGGTATATTTGAGATGTTTAGCATGAATAGCTTGAATCACATATCGCAATTAGCTCCCAGAAACAAAGACATGTGAAACATCTTTCCATTTTGGCTTCAATGAATAAATCAGGAAAATTTCTTTATAGTTTCTTCTTGTCTGGTTTACAATTTCCATGAAGTACCTGAAATACACCAAGATCCACAAAACCCATATATATACCAAGGTCCGTTCTATATCCACACAAGTACCCTTTGACCTACACAGCCCCTACACTCTGATCCTCATTTCCATGTAGTCCCACATATACCATTCACACAGCCCTTATACCTAGTATGGCCCATGTAGACCCAGACCTGTCCCTTGATCAACTCCGCAATAGGATCATGTCTCTATGCCCTATGTGGTCACACACCTTTCCCTTCGTCAACTCCAAACAACACTTCACTGTGTGTCTATATGACCCATGAAATTACATACACCTCTTCGTCCACACTGGCCCTGTAACGAACACCTAGGTATATATGTCTCTTGTCGTCCCAAAACTTTTCCTTGATCTACTCAGCCCTACACCCAGATCTGTATGCCCCATGTAGTCCAACACCTTCCCCTTGAATGACCCAGCCCTACACCCAGGACAATATGTCCCATGTAGTCCCACACAGTCCCCTTGATTGACCCAGCCCTACACACAGGTGTATATGTCCCATGTAGTCCCCCACCGTTCCTTTCATCGACCCAGCCCTACACCCAGGTCTATGTCCCATGTAGTCCCACACTGTCTCTTCCATCGACCCAGACCTACACCCAGGTCTGTTTCTCCCATATAGTTCCACACCTTCCCCATGATCGACCCAGCCGTACACCCAGGTCTATTGGTCACGTGAAATCCCACACCTTCCCCTTGATCGACCCAGCCTTACACCCAGGTCTATATGTCCCTTGTATTCACACACCTTCCCCTTTATTGACCAAGCCCTACACCCAGGTCTATATGTCCCATGTAGTCAAACACCTTCCCATTGATCGACGAAGCCATACACCCAGGCCTATAAGTCCCATGTACTCCCACACCTTCCCCTTGATCTACCCAGCCCTACACCCAGGTCTATATGTCCCATGTAGTCACAAACCTTCCCCTTGATTGACCCAGCCCTACACCCAGGTCTATATGTCCCATGTAGTCAAACACCTTCCCATTGATCGACGCAGCCGTACACCCAGGTGTTTATGTCCCTTGTAGTCAAACACCTTCCCATTGATCGACCCAGCCGTGCAACCAGTTCTATATGTCCCATGTAGTCCCCCACCGTTCCTTTCATTGACCCAGCCTAACACGCAGGTCTATATGTCCCACAATGTCCCCTTCATCCACCCAACCCTACACCCAGGTCTATATGTCCTATGTAGTCTCTCACTTTCCCCTTGATCGACCCAGCCCTACATCCAGGTCTATATGTTCTATGTAGTCTCACACCTTCCCCTTTATTGATCAAGCCCTACACCGAGGTCTAAATGTACCATATAGTTAAACACCTTCCCTTTGATCGACGCAGCCGTACACCCAGGTGTTTATGTCCCTTGTAGTCAAACACCTTCCCATTGATCGACGCAGCCGTACACCCAGACCTATAAGTCCCATGTAGTCCCACACCTTCCCCTTGATCTACCCAGCCCTACACCCAGGTCTATATGTCCCATGTAGTCACACACCGTCCCCTTGATCGACCCAGCCCTACACCCAGGTCTAGATGTCCCATGTAGTCACACACCGTCCCCTAGATCGACTCAGCCCTGCACCCAGGTCTATATGTCCCATGTAGCCACACACCGTTCCTTTCATCTACCCAGCCCTACACTCAGGTCTATATGTCCCACGTAGTCCAAAACCTTCCCCGTGATCGACCCAGCCCTACAGCCAGATCTGTATATCCGATGATCTCCTACACCTTCCCTTGATCGACCCAACCCTAGACCATGGTCTATATGTCCCACAATGTCCCCTTCATCCACCCAACCCTACACCCAGGTCTATATATCCCAAGTAGTCCTACACCATCCCCTTGATTGACCCAGCCCTACACCCAGGTCTATATGTCCCATGTAGTCCCACACCGTCCCCTTGATCGACCCAGCCGTGCAACCAGTTCTATATGTCCCATGTAGTCCCCCACCGTTCCTTTCATCGACCCAGCCTTACACGCAGGTCTATATGTCCCACAATGTCCCCTTCATCCACCCAACCCTACACCCAGGTCTATATGTCCTATGTAGTCTCACACCTTCCCCTTGATCGACCCAGCCCTACACCCAGGCCTATATGTCCCATGTAGTCAAACACCTTCCCATTGATCGACGCAGCCGTACACCCAGGTGTTTATGTCCCTTGTAGTCAAACACCTTCCCATTGATCGACGCAGCCCTACACCTAGACCTATAAGTCCCATGTAGTCCCACACCTTCCCCTTGATCTACCCAGCCCTACACCCAGGTCTATATGTCCCATGTAGTCACACACCGTCCCCTTGATCGACTCAGCCCTGCACCCAGGTCTATATGTCCCATGTAGCCACACACCGTCCCCTTGATTGACTCAACCCTACACCCAGGTGTTTATGTCCCATGTAGTCCCCCACCGTTCCTTTCATCTACCCAGCCCTACACCCAGGTTTATATGTCCCACGTAGTCCAAAACCTTCCCCGTGATCGACCCAGCCCTACAGCCAGATCTGTATATCCGATGATCTCCTACACCTTCCCTTGATCGACAAAACCCTAGACCATGGTCTATATGTCCCACAATGTCCCCTTCATCCACCCAACCCTACACCCAGGTCTGTATATCCCAAGTAGTCCTACACTATCCCCTTGATCGACCCAGCCCTACACCCAGGTCTATATGTCCCATGTAGTCCTCACACCTTCCCCTTGAATGACCAAGCCCTACACCCAGGTCTATATGTCCCGTGAAGTCCCACTCCTTCCCCTTGATCGACCCAGCCTTACACCCAGGTCTATATGTCCCATGTAGTCAAACACCTTCCCCTTTATTCACCCAGCCCTACACCGAGGTCTATATGTCCCATGTAGTCAAACACCTTACCCTAGGAAGACCCAGCATTACAACCACGTCTATATGTCCCTTGAAGTCACACACCATCCCCTTGACAGAAGAAGCCCTATAATAAGGTGTGTATGTCCAATGTAGTCACACACCTTCCCCTTGATTCACCCAGCCCTACACCCAGGTCTATATGTCCTACGAAGTCTTACACCTTCCCCTTGATCGACCCAGCCCTAGACCATTGTCTATATGTCCCATGTAGTCAAACACCGCCCCCTTGACAGACGAAGCCCTATAACCAGGTTTTGTATGTCCAATGTAGTCTCAAACCTTCCCCTTGATTGACCCAGCCCTACACCCAGGTCTATATGTCCTATGTAGTCTCACACCTTCCATTTGATCGACCCAGCCCTACACTCAGGTCCATAGGTCCCATGAAGTCACACACCCTCCCCTTGATTGCCCAGCCCTACACCCAGGTGTATATGTACCATGTAGTCCCCCACCGTTCTTTTCATCGACCCAGCCCTACACCCAGGTCTATGTCCCATGTAGTCCCACACTGTCTCTTCCATCGACCCAGACCTACACCCAGGTCTGTTTCTCCCATATAGTTCCACACCTTCCCCATGATCGACCCAGCCGTACACCCAGGTCTATTGGTCACGTGAAATCCCACACCTTCCCCTAGATCGACCCAGCCTTACACCCAGGTCTATGTGTCCCTTGTATTCACACACCTTCCCCTTTATTGACCAAGCCCTACACCCAGGTCTATATGTCCCATGTTGTCAAACACCTTCCCATTGATCGACGAAGCCGTACACCCAGGACTATAAGTCCCATATACTCCCACACCTTCCCTCTTGATCTACCCAGCCCTACACCCAGGTCTATATGTCCCATGTAGTCACAAACCTTCCCCTTGATTGACCCAGCCCTACACCCAGGTCTATAGGTCCCATGTAGTCAAACACCTTCCCATTGATCGACGCAGCCGTACACCCAGGTGTTTATGTCCCTTGTAGTCAAACACCTTCCCATTGATCGACCCAGCCGTGCAACCAGTTCTATATGTCCCATGTAGTCCCCCACCGTTCCTTTCATCGACCCAGCCCTAACACGCAGGTCTATGTCCCACAATGTCCCCTTCATCCGCAACCCTACACCCAGGTCTATATGTCCTATGTAGTCTCTCACTTTCCCCTTGATCGACCCAGCCCTACTTCCAGGTCTATATGTTCTATGTAGTCTCACACCTTCCCCTTTATTGATCAAGCCCTACACCGAGGTCTATATGTCCCATATAGTTAAACACCTTCCCTTTGATCGACCCAGCTCTACACCCAGGTCTATATGTCCCATGTAGTCACAAACCTTCCCCTTGATTGACTCAGCTGTACACCCAGGTGTTTATGTCCCTTGTAGTCAAACACCTTCCCATTGATCGACCCAGCCGTGCAACCAGTTCTATATGTCCCATGTAGTCCCCCACCGTTCCTTTCATCGACCCAGCCTAACGCGCAGGTCTATATGTCGAACAATGTCCCCTTCATCCACCCAACCCTACACCCAGGTCTATATGTCCTATGTAGTCTCTCACTTTCCCCTTGATCGACCCAGCCCTACATCCAGGTCTATATGTTCTATGTAGTTTCACACCTTCCTTTATTGATCAGAGCCCTACACCGGGTCTATATGTCCCATATAGTTAAACACCTTCCCCTTTGATCGACGTAGCTGTACACCCAGGTGTTTATGTCCCTTAATGTAGTCAAACATCTTCCCATTGATCGACGCAGCCCTACACCCAGACCTATAAGTCCCATGTAGTCCCACACCTTCCCCTTGATCTACCCAGCCCTACACCCAGGTCTATATGTCCCATGTAGTCACACACCGTCCCCTTGATTGACCCAGCCCTACACCCAGGTCTAGATGTCCCATGTAGTCACACACCGTCCCTAGATCGACTCAGCCCTGCTGGGTCTATATGTCCCATGTAGCCACACACCATCCCCTTGATTGACCCAACCCTACACCCAGGTGTTTATGTCCCATGTAGTCCCCCACCGTTCCTTTCATCTACCCAACCCTACACCCAGGTCTATATGTCCCACGTAGTCCAAAACCTTCCCCGTGATCCACCCAGCCCTACAGCCAGATCTGTATATCCGATGATCTCCTACACTTTCCTTGTCGACCCAACCTAGACCATGGTCTGCTGTATTCCGACAATGTCCCCTTCATCCACCCAACCCTACACCCAGGTCTGCATATCCCAAGTAGTCCTACACCATCCCCTTGATCGACCCAGCCCTACACCCAGGTCTATATGTCCCATGGAGTCCCACACCGTCCCCTTGATTGACCCAGCCGTGCAACCAGTTCTATATGTCCCATGGAGTCCCCCACCGTTCCTTTCATCCACCCAGCCTTACACGCAGGTCTATATGTCCCACAATGTCCCCTTCATCCACCCAACCCTACACCCAGGGTCTCATATGTCCTGGAGTCTCACACCTTCCCCTTGATCGACCCAGCCCTACATCCAGGTCTATATGTCCCATGTAGTCAAACACCTTCCCATTGATCGACGCAGCCGTACACCCAGGTCTATATGACCTATGTAGTCACTCACCGTCCCCTTGATCGACCCAGCCCTACACCCAGGTCTATATGTCCCATGTAGTCACACACCGTCCTCTTGATCGACCCAGCCCTACAACCAGGTCTAGATGTCCCATGTAGTCACACACCGTCCCCTTGATCGACTCAGCCCTGCACCCAGGTCTATATGTCCCATGTAGCCACACACCGTCCCCTTGATTGACTCAACCCTACACCCAGGTGTTTATGTCCCATGATGTCCCCCACCGTTCCTTTCATCTACCCAGCCCTACACCCAGGTCTATATGTCCCACGTCGTCCAAAACCTTCCCCGTGATCGACCCAGCCCTACAGCCAGATCTGTATATCCGATGATCTCCTACACCTTCCCTTGATCGACCCAACCCTAGACCATGGTCTATATGTCCCATAATGTCCCCTTCATGCACCCAACCCTACACCCAGGTCTATATGTCCTATGTAGTATCACACCTTCCCCTTGATCGACCCAGCCCTACATCCAGGTCTTTATGTTCTATGTAGTCTCACACCTTCCCCTTTATTGATAAAGCCCTACACCGAGCTCTATATGTCCCATGTAGTCAAACACCTTCCCATTGATCGACGCAGCCGTACACCCAGGTGTTTATGTCCCTTGTAGTCAAATACCTTCCCATTGATCGACGCAGCCCTACACCCAGACCTATAAGTCCCATGTAGTCCAACACCTTCCCCTTGATCTACCCAGCCCTACACCCAGGTCTAGATGTCCCATGTAGTCACACACCGTCCCCTTGATCGACTCAGCCCTGCACCCAGGTCTATATGTCCCATGTAGCCACACCGTCCCCTTGATTGACTCAACCCTACACCCAGGTGTTTATGTCCCATGTAGTCCCCCACCGTTCCTTTCATCTACCCAGCCCTACACCCAGGTCTATATGTCCCACGTAGTCCAAAACCTTCCCCGTGATCGACCCAGCCCTACAGCCAGATCTGTATATCCGATGATCTCCTACACCTTCCCTTGATCGACCCAACACTACACCATGGTCTATATGTCCCACAATGTCCCCTTCATCCACCCAACCCTACACCCAGGTCTGTATATCCCAAGTAGTCCTACACCATCCCCTTGATCCACCCAACCCTACACCCAGGTCTGTATATCCCAAGTAGTCCTACACCATCCCCTTGATCGACCCAGCCCTACACCCAGTTCTATATGTCCCATGTAGTCCTCACACCTTCCCCTTGAATGACCCAGCCCTACACCCAGGTCTATAGGTCAAATGTAGTCACAAACCTTCCCCTTGATTGACCCAGCCCTACTCCCAGGTCTATATGTCCCATGTAGTCCCACACCGTCCCCTTGATCGACCCAGCCGTGCAACCAGTTCTATATGTCCCATGTAGCCACACACCGCCCCCTTGATTGATTCAACCCTACACCCAGGTGTTTATGTCCCATGTAGTCCCCCACCGTTCCTTTCATCTACGCAGCACTACACCCAGGTCTATATGTCCCACGTAGTCCAAAACCTTCCCCGTGATCGACCCAGCCCTACAGCCAGATCTGTATATCCGATGATCTCCTACACCTTCCCTTGATCGACCCAACCCTACACCATGGTCTATATGTCCCTCAATGTCCCCTTCATCCACCCAACCCTACACCCAGGTCTGTATATCCCAAGTAGTCCTACACCATCCCCTTGATCGACCCAGCCCTACACCCAGGTCTATATGTCCCATGAAGTCCCACTCCTTCCCCTTGATCGACCCAGCCTTACACCCAGGTCTATATGTCCCATGTAGTCACAAACCTTCCCCTTGATTGACCAAGCCCTACACCCAGGTATATATGACCCATGTAGTCAAACACCTTCCCATTGATCGAGGCAGCCGTACACCCAGGCCTATAAGTCCCATGTAGTCGCATACCTTCCCCTTGATCTACCCAGCCCTACACCCAGGCCTATATGTCCTATGTAGTCCCACACCTTCCCCTTGATCTACCCAGGTCTATATGTCCCATGTAGTCCTACGCCTTCCCCTTGATCTATCTTTCCCTACACTCAGGTCTCTATGTCCAATGTAGTCACACACCTTCCACTTGATTGACCCAGCCCTGCACAAAGGTCTCGATGTCCCATGTAGTCACACACCGTCACCTTGATCTACCCAACCCTACACTCAGGTCTCTGTGCCCCATGTAGTGACACACCTTCCCCTTGATTGACACAGCCCTACACCTAGGTCTATATGTCCCATGTAGTCACACACATTCCCCTTGATCTCCCAGCCCTACACCCAGGTCTATGTCCCATGTAGTCACACACTGTCTCTTCCATCGACCCAGACCTACACCCAGGTCTGTTTCTCCCATGTAGTTCCACACCTTCCCCATGATCGACCCAGCCGTACACCCAGCTCTATATGTCCCTTGTATTCACGCACCTTCCCCTTTATTGACCAAGCCCTACACCCAGGTCTATATGTCCCATGTAGTCAAACACCTTCCCATTAATCGACGCAGCCGTACACCCAGGCCTATAAGTCCCATGTACCCCCACACCTTTCCCATGATCTACCCAGCACTACACCCAGGTCTATATGTCCCATGTAGTCCTTCACCTTCCCCTTGATGGACCCTTCCCTACACCCAGGTCTCTATGTCCCATGTAGTAACACAGCTTCCCCTTGATCGACCCAGCCCTACACGTAGGTCTCGATGTTCCATGTAGTCATACACCGTCCCTTCATCTACTTAGCCCTACACCCAGGTCTATATGTCCTACGAAGTCTTACACCTTCCCCTTGATCGACCCTTCCCTACAACCAGGTCTCTATGTCCAATGTAGTCACACACCTTCCACTTGATTGACCCAGCCCTGCACAAAGGTCTCGATGTCCCATGTAGTCACACACCGTCACCTTGATCTACCCAACCCTACACTCAGGTCTCTGTGCCCCATGTAGTGACACACCTTCCCCTTGATTGACACAGCCCTACACCTAGGTCTATATGTCCCATGTAGTCACACACATTCCCCTTGATCTCCCAGCCCTACACCCAGGTCTATGTCCCATGTAGTCACACACTGTCTCTTCCATCGACCCAGACCTACACCCAGGTCTGTTTCTCCCAGATAGTTCCACACCTTCCCCATGATCGACCCAGCCGTACACCCAGGTCTATTGGTCACGTGAAATCCCACACCTTCCCCTTGATCGACCCAGCCTTACACCCAGGTCTATATGTCCCTTGTATTCACGCACCTTCCCCTTTATTGACCAAGCCCTACACCCAGGTCTATATGTCCCATGTAGTCAAACACCGCCCCCTTGACAGACGAAACCCTATAACCAGGTTTTGTATGTCCAATGTAGTCTCAAACCTTCGCCTTGATTGACCCAGCCCTACACCCAGGTCTATATGTCCTATGTAGTCTCACACCTTCCATTTGATCCACCCAGCCCTACACTCAGGTCTATAGGTCCCATGTAGCCACACACCTTCCCCTTGATTGACCCAGCCCTACACCCAGGTCTATATGTCCCATGTAGTCCCACACCGTCCCCTTGATCGACCCAGCCGTGCAACCAGTTCTATATGTCCCATGGAGTCCCCCACCGTTCCTTTCATCGACCCAGCCTTACACGCAGGTCTATATGTCCCACAATGTCCCCTTCATCCACCCAACCCTACACCCAGGTCTATATGTCCTATGTAGTATCACACCTTCCCTGATCGACCCAGCCCTACATCCTGGTCTTTATGTTCTATGTAGTCTCACCTTCCCCTTTGTTGATTCCAAGCCCTACACCGAGCTCTATATGTCCCATGTTTGGGTCAAACACCTTCCATTGATCGACGCAGTTGTACACCCAGGTGTTTATGTCCCTGTAGTCAAACACCTTCCATTGATCGGGACGCAGCCCTACACCCAGACCTATAAGTCCCATGTAGTCCCACACCTTCCCTATTGATCTACCCAGCCTACACACCCTGGCCTCAGGAGTCCCATGTAGTCACACCGTCCCCTTGATCGACTCAGCTCCTGCACCCAGGGACTATATGTCCCATGTAGCCACACACCGCCCCCTTGATTGACTCAACCCTACACCCAGGTGTTTATGTCCCATGTAGTCCCCCACCGTTCCTTTCATCTACCCGCAGCCCTACACCCAGACCTATAAGTCCCATGTAGTCCCACACCTTCCCCTTGATCTACCCAGCCCTACACCCAGGTCTAGATGTCCCATGTAGTCACACACCGTCCCCTTGATCGACTCAGCCCTGCACCCAGGTCTATATGTCCCATGTAGCCACACACCGCCCCCTTGATTGACTCAACCCTACACCCAGGTCTCCATGTCCCACGTAGTCCAAAACCTTCCCCGTGATCGACCCAGCCCTACAGCCAGATCTGTATATCCGATGATCTCCTACACCTTCCCTTGATCGACCCAACCCTACACCATGGTCTATATGTCCCACAATGTCCCCTTCATCCACCCAACCCTACACCGAGGTCTGTATGTCCCAAGTAGTCCTACACCATCCCCTTGATCGACCCAGCCCTACACCCAGGTCTATATGTCCCATGAAGTCCCACTCCTTCCCCTTGATCGACCCAGCCTTACACCCAGGTCTATATGTCCCATGTAGTCACAAACCTTCCCCTTGATTGACCAAGCCCTACACCCAGGTATATATGACCCATGTAGTCAAACACCTTCCCATTGATCGAGGCAGCCGTACACCCTGGCCTATAAGTCCCATGTAGTCACACAGCTTCCCCTTGATCTACCCAGCCCTACACCCAGGCCTATATGTCCCATGTAGTCCACACCTTCCCCTTGATCTTTTCCCACACCCAGGCTCTATATGTCCCATGTAGTCCTACGCCTTCCCTTGATCTATCTATCTTTCCCTACACTCAGGTCTCTATGTCCAATGTAGTCACACACCTTCCACTGATTGACCCCCTGCACAAAGGTCTCGATGTCCCATACACACCGTCACCTTGATCTACCCAACCCTCTCTCTGTGCCCATGACAGTCCCCTTGATTGACACAGCCCCACCTAGGTCTATATGTCCCATGTGGTCGACACACATTCCTTTGATCTCCCAGCCCTACACCCAGGTCTATGTCTGTGTCCCACTGTCTCTTCCATCGACCCAGACCTACACCCAGGTCTGTTTCTCCCAGATAGTTCCACCTTCCCCCATGATCGTGACCCAGCCGTACACCCAGGTCCACGTGAAATCCATCGTTTTCTATGTCCAATGTAGTCGAAGCCTCCCACCCAGGTCTATATGTCCCACCTGTACCCCACCACCTTTCGCGTATGATCCCCAGCACTACACCCAGCCTATATGTCCCATGTGATTGACCCAGCCCTACACCCAGGTCTATATGTCCTATGTAGTCTCACACCTTCCATTTGATCGACCCAGACCTACACTCAGGTCTATAGGTCCCATGTAGTCACACACCTTCCCTTTGATTGCCAAGCCCTACACCCAGGTCTATATGTCCCACGTAGTCCCCCACCGTTCCTTTCATCGACCCAGCCCTACACCCAGGTCTATGTCCCATGTAGTCCCACACTGTCTCTTCCATCGACCCAGACCTACACCCAGGTCTGTTTCTCCCATATAGTTCCACACCTTCCCCATGATCGACCCAGCCATACACCCAGGTCTATTGGTCACGTGAAATCCCACACCTTCCCCTTGATCGACCCAGCCTTACACCCAGGTCTCTATGTCCTATGTAGTAACACAGCTTCCCCTTGATCAACCCAGCCCTACACGCAGGTCTCGATGTTCCATGTAGTCATACACCGTCCCTTGATCTACCCAGCCCTACACCCAGGTCTATATGTCCTACGAAGTCTTACACCTTCCCCTTGATCGACCCAGCCCCACACCCAGGTCTATATGTCCCATGTAGTCTCAAACCTTCCCCTTGATTGACCCAGCCCTACACCCAGGTCTATATGTCCCATGTAGTCCCACACCGTCCCCTTGAACGACCCAGCCGTGCAACCAGTTCTATATCTCCCATGTAGTCCCCCACTGTTCCTTTCATCGACCCAGCCTTACACGCAGGTCTATATGTCCCACAATGTCCCCTTCATCCACCCAACCCTACACCCAGGTCTATATGTCCTATGTAGTTTCACACCTTCCCCTTGATCGACCCAGCCCTACATCCAGGTCTATATGTTCTATGTAGTCTCACACCTTCCCCTTTATCGACCCAGCCGCACACCGAGGTGTATATGTCCCATGTAGTCAAACACCTTCCCATTGATCGACGCAGCCGTACACCCAGGTGTTTATGTCCCTTGTAGTCAAACACCTTCCCATTGATCGAACCAGCCCTACACCCAGGTCTATTGGTCACGTGAAATCCCACACCTTCCCCTTGATCGACCTAGCCTTACACGCAGGTCTCTATGTCCTACGTAGTAACGCAGCTTCCCCTTGATCAACCCAGCCCTACACCAAGGTCTATATGTCCTATGTAGTTTCACACCTTCCCCTTGATCGAGCCAGCCCTACATCCAGGTCTATATGTTCTATGTAGTCTCACACCTTCCCCTTTATCGACCCAGCCCTACACCGAGGTGTATATGTCCCATGTAGTCAAACACCTTCCCATTGATCGACGCAGCCGTACACCCAGGTGTTTATGTCCCTTGTAGTCAAACACCTTCCCATTCATCGACGCAGCCGTACACCAAGACCTATCCGTCCCATGTAGTCCCACACCTTCCCCTTGATCTACCCAGCCCTACACCCAGGTCTATATGTCCCATGTAGTCACACACCGTCCCCTTGATCGACCCAGCCCTACACCCAGGACTAGATGTCCCATGTAGTCAAACACCGCCCCCTTGATCGACCCAGCCCTACACCCAGGTCTATATGTCCTACGAAGTCTTACACCTTCCCCTTGATCGACCCAGCCCTAGACCATGGTCTATATGTCCCATGTAGTCAAACACCGCCCCCTTGACAGACGAAGCCCTATAACCAGGTTTTGTATGTCCAATGTAGTCACAAACCTTCGCCTCGATTGACCCAGCCCTACACCCAGGTCTATATGTCCTATGTAGTCTCACACCTTCCATTTGATCGACCCAGCCCTACACTCAGGTCTATAGGTCTCATGTAGTCACACACCGTCCCCTTGATTGCCAAGCCCTACACTCAGGTGTATATGTCCCATGTAGTCCCCCACCGTTCTTTTCATCGACCCAGCCCTACACCCAGGTCTATGTCCCATGGAGTCCCACACTGTCTCTTCCATCGACCCAGATCTACACCCAGGTCTGTTTCTCCCATATAGTTCCACACCTTCCCCATGATCGACCCAGCCGCACACCCAGGTCTATTGGTCACGTGAAATCCCACACCTTCCCTTTGATCGACCCAGCCTTACACCCAGGTCTATATGTCCCTTGTATTCACACACCTTCCCCTTTATTGACCAAGCCCTACACCCAGGTCTATATGTCCCATGTAGTCTCACACCTTCCCATTGATCGACCCTTCCCTACACCCAGGTCTCTATGTCCTATGTAGTAACACAGCTCCCCTTGGATCGACCCAGCCCTACACGCAGGTCTCGATGTTCCATGTAGTCATACACCGTCCCTTGATCTACCCAGCCCTACACCCAGGTCTATATGTCCTATGTAGTCTCACACCTTCCCCTTGATCGACCCAGCCCCACACCCAGGTCTATATGTCGCATGTAGTCACAAACCTTCCCCTTGATTGACCCAGCCCTACACCCAGGTCTATATATCCCATGTAGTCCCACACCGTCCCCTTGACCGACCCAGCCGTGCAACCAGTTCTATATCTCCCATGTAGTCCCCCACCGTTCCTTTCATCGACCAAGCCTTACACGCAGGTCTATATGTCCCACAATGTCCCCTTCATCCACCCAACCCTACACCCAGGTCTATATGTCCTATGTAGTCTCACACCTTCCCCTTGATCGACCCAGCCCTACATCCAGGTCTATAGGTTCTATGTAGTCTCACACCTTCCCCTTTATTGATAAAGCCCTACACCGAGGTCTATTGATCGACGCAGCCGTACACCCAGGTGTTTATGTCCCTTGTAGTCGAACACCTTCCCATTGATCGACACAGCCCTACACCCAGACCTATAAGTCCCATGTAGTCCCACACCTTCCCCTTGATCTACCCAGCCCTACACCCAGGTCTAGATGCCCCATGTAGTCACACACCGTCCCCTTGATCGACTCAGCCCTGCACCCAGGTCTATATGTCCCATGTAGCCACACACCGTCCCCTTGATTGACCCAACCCTACACCCAGGTGTTTATGTCCCATGTAGTCCCCCACCGTTCCTTTCATCTACCCAGCCCTACACCCAGGTCTATATGTCCCACGTAGTCCAAAACCTTCCCCGTGATCGACCCAGCCCTACAGCCAGATCTGTATATCCGATGTAGTCCTACACCTTCCCTTGATCGACCCAACCCTAGACCATGGCCTATATGTCCCACAATGTCCCCTTCATCCACCCAACCCTACACCCAGGCCTGTATATCCCAAGTAGTCCTACACCATCCCCTTGATCGACCCAGCCCTACACCCAGGTCTATATGTCCCATGTAGTCCTCACACCATCCCCTTGAATGACCCAGCCCTACACCCAGGTCTATATGTCCCGTGAAGTCCCACTCCTTCCCCTTGATCGACCCAGCCTTACACCAAGGTCTATATGTCCCATGTAGTCAAACACCTACCCCTTGATTGACCAAGCCCTACACCCAGGTATATATGTCCCATGTAGTCAAACACCTTCCCACTGATCGAGGCAGCCGTACACCCAGGCATATAAGTCCCATGTAGTCGCACACCTTCCCCTTGATCTACCCAGCCCTACACCCAGGCCTATATGTCCTATGTAGTCCCACACCTTCCCCTTGATCTACCCAGGTCTATATGTCCCATGTAGTCCTACGCCTTCCCCTTGATCGATCCTTCCCTACACTAAGGTCTCTATGTCCAATGTAGTCACACACCTTTCACTTGATTGATCCAGCCCTGCACACAGGTCTCGATGTCCCATGTAGTCACACACCGTCACCTTGATCTACCCAACCCTACACTCAGGTCTCTGTGTCCCATGTAGTCACACACCTTCCTCTTGATTGACCCAGTCCTACTGCCAGGTCTATATGCCCCATGTAGTGACACACCTTCCCCTTGATTGACACAGCCCTACACCTCGGTCTATATGTCCCATGTAGTCACACACCTTCCCCTTGATCTACCCAGCCCTACACCCCGGTCTATATGTCCCATGTAGTCCCACACCTTCTCACTGATGCACCCAGCCCTACACCCAGGTTTATAGGTCCTATGTAATGCAAGACCTCCCGCCACATACCTTCTGAGAAATGCCAATTCCTCGGGAATCCACATTACAGCGTTATTGATTTTTCGATCACACTCTTGCATTGTTCTTTGCCATGTTATGTTAACCTATTCACTCGACATATCAAAGACTTTCAAAACACATCGAAGGGCAATATAGTTACATTGCAGGTTCAAATCACACTCAGGTAAATGTGTACTGGACACTTGTTACACTGAGGGGGCAGTGTGGTAGCCTAGTGGATAAAGCGATCGCTCCTCACGCCGAAGACACGGATTCGATTCTCCACATGGGTACAGTGTGTAAAGCCCATTTCTGGTGTCCCCCGCTGCGATATTGCTGGAATATTGCTAAAAGCGGCGTGAACCCCAACTCACTCACTCAGTCATTGACTTTAAGAACGCACCGAAAGGCAATAAGGTCACTATACATGCAGGTTTAAATCACACTCAGGTAAATGTGTACTGGACACTTGTTACACTGAGGGGGCAGTTTGGTAGCCTAGTGGATAAAGCGATCGCTCCTCACGCCGAAGACACGGATTCGATTCTCCACATGGGTACAGTGTGTAAAGCCCATTTCTGGTGTCCCCCGCTGCGATATTGCTGGAATATTGCTAAAAGCGGCGTGAACCCCCCAACTCACTCACTCAGTCATTGACTTTAAGAACGCACCGAAAGGCAATAAGGTCACTATACATGCAGGTTTAAATCACACTCAGGTGAAAGTGTACTTGACATTTGTTACATTGAGTCCCACAATGAAAGAAGTGTTTACATTATCATGAAAATAGATGTGCATCATACACTATCATGAATATGGTGGCAATATGGACGAGGAAAGGTAGCGGTATCACCCTGTTAGAGACGTTATGCGTGTCGTTCCGTGACCCCTCAAATCTACACTGATAAGAATGTTAGAATAGACAATTAAGAGTGTGACCTCCAATCACGGCACCACAGCGACGCTCCGATTCACCTGCGGTCGCGCTCGTCTTCCCAGGGGGAATGAATGCATAGCACCATTTGGAAAGTGCTCAAATGTACCATATGTAATATTTGAGACTACACTTTCTTAGTCAAGTACAGATTCTAGTACTTTTGTTGGGTTGAGTCCACAACCTCAGAGTCAGGCACCTAATCGCCAGCACACAAAGTCAGCCGCCTAACCCGCTCAGCCACTGGGACTTCCACAAACATGGAAGTCGGACAACTGTTAGTCCAGACTAAGGACTTGGTGTACCCCTCTGATATGTGTAAATGTTGCGGAAGGCCAGTATAAGACATCAACATCTGCGTTAGGTAAGAAGTACTGCACAAGAAAGGCAGGATGAGACATGAGTTGAAATGCCGATACAGGACAATGTAGTTTCATGAATGGTATAAGGACGGGAGTCAAGATATGATCCCAATATTGTATGGCGGTCAGATTCTGGCATCTATTCTCTTAGGGTTAATCACTTTAGAATGTGAATTGTTACTTCATAATGATAGTTAGCATGTGATGAAAACTTATAGACGAGTATATAAGTGAAGAATGATGACATTTGTGTGGATATACAACTTCCTTTATTAATAATAATAATACATTTGTAAAGCTTCTAATATCCCCCTTACTGATGCTCAGTGGCGTTGATACGGTGATAAAACTGGAAATAGGTGTCTTAAGTTCTGATTTAAAAGTGTCTTCAGTAGTTGTATTTCTGAGGTTTTGAGGAAGTGATTTCCTGAGTTGTGGGCTGACGAAAGAGAAGGCGCGTTCAAAAATCCATTCAGTGATTTTGGTTGAGTCAAGAGAGAGTCACTGGAGGATTTGAGATTCCGCTGAGGTAAGTAAGGCCCTACTAAGGGGAGATAATTCTTTGAGATAGGATGGAAAGGCGTCATTTTATTCTGTGAAAGGCGTCATTTTCCCTTTTCAACTTAGATTCTACTGTAGTTGTCAAGCAAGTGATAAATTATCAAGTGAAGGTAGGCATTAGGAATGTAATATCCTTCATCTCTGTTGAGTTTACGAATTTTGTAGTCCGACTGGTTCCTTTCTACGGTCTTGGTGTTATCCCAGTTGATAGTGTGGATAGGGTGGACTTTGATGTGGTCGGCAATGGCTGATTTAGAATTGTTCTTCCTAACTGAAGCTTGGTGTCCCTTGATCCTGAGGGTGAGTGGTCGATGTTTCTCCAACATAGGAGTCACCGCAGTCACATTCTATGAGGTAAACCACACCTGAGGGTCTTGCTTCTGGGACGACCTAGGTCTTCCCGTGGCTTGGACTTACTTGACAACGACAATAGAATCTATGTCGAAACGTCACCTTTCACAGAATAACAGAAGATGTATGTCCATAAAAATTGTCATCATTTTTCAACAACTCAGCTTCTAGAATTCCCATCAAAGAAGTATATATACGTGTAACCTTAACTTGGTAATAGACTGTCAAGAGTAACTTCATTGGTAGCATCATATTGTACTAATTAAAGTACTGCGTCAGAAGGGCAGTGATGGAGATAGCACTGTCATGTTGAAATGTTAGTATAGAACAATGTAGCTTCTGGAGTCAAAATATTATCCCGATATCATATGGCGGTCAGATTCCAGCATCCATTCGCATGTGGTTAAACACTTTAGAATGTGAATTGTTAATGATAGGTATAAGTGTTACCATAACTTATTAATAGACTAACTTAGTAATAGACTGTACAGAATAACGTCATTGGTATCGTTACAATTATATTGTACCCCCACGTACACCGTGCCTTACATGTCTTACCGCTGCGTACGTCTCAATATCTCCACAAACTATCTATCATGGTGTACAGCAAGATATGCCATATGAATAAATCATTCATGAAAATGCCATGCTTTTGAACTAGGTGTTCCATATGTATATATCAAAATTAGCTATATGAAAAAAGAAATGTGAAACGTCCTAACTTTTTCTTCTCCGGTTGCTTTGATGAATAAATTCGGAAAAATTGCATAATGTTTCCTATTGTTTGGTGTCCCTCAAATACACAAATGATCCACAAAAACCCTAAACCAAAGTAGATACTATTTTCCTACAAGTACCCCTTGATCCACACAATCCCCACACCCAGATCTCCATGTCCCACATAGTCCAACAAATACCTGATACCCCAAACGGCCCCTACACCCAGGTCTAAATGACCCTTATTGTCCCACACAAACCTCCTGATCCACCCAGGATCAACACCCAGGTCAAAATATCACATGTGGTCCCACATAAACCTCTTAATCCACATAGCCCTTACAACCTTGTGTAAAACTCCAATATAGCCCCACACAAACCTCTTGATCCCACCAGTCCATCCACACAGGACAACATGTTCCCTATAATCCCAGGAATGTCTCTTGACCCACCCAGGGCCAACACCAACACTCTCTCACACACACACGCACCGCGCACATCCGGTCAATCATTTCATAGTCAATGATGCTCTCAAGTTATTGATCGAATACATTTTTTCGGGAACGTAACGTTGTCATGTTGAAATGGCAGTCCAGGAAACTGTAACCGCATGACTGGCAGACAGACTAAGATCAAAACATGGTCCCTTCAAATCAGTCAACCTCACGAACACAACACTCTTGTGACCCACCCTGGCGTATCTCTGGATCCACCGTAAACGCTGATGACAGTACAATAAGTCAAGATCCTTTAGTTGGTCGGATACATGCAGTTAGCAATCAATCCTTCATGATCTCAGCTAACCATCAACGTCTGAGTGAGTGAGTGAGTTAGTGAGTATGGTTTTGCGCCGCTTCTAGCAATATTCCAGCAATATCACGTTGGGGGACGCTAAAAAAGGGGCTTCACACATCGTACCCACGTGGGGAATCGGACAAGGGTCTCCAGCGTGACGGGCGGACTCTTTAACCACTAGGCTACCCTACAGCCCCTTCTTAACGTCTGAACAACAGTTGTCTGCTTGTAGAAAATGCAGCCACAAATCTTTTGTAACCTATTTGTACGTCATTTTGGTGTGACGATACACCTAGTGCCTCGGGCCTAGGGTGATCTGCAGGTCAGACAGGTCTCCAGATTAAGTTCTAAAACAAGGGCCGGCCGCAAAGGATTTTTCAGCCTTCAGCCTATCCTTCACCCGTTTACGTTGCTAATGTGTGGATGAAGTCAAACTCGCTTTTTTATTCAACTTCCAGTTCCAATGCAAGTTCAATTCCAATACTGGTGCAATCACAACGGTGATCCAGTAAGACGCTGCACATGGTTGTTGTGTTTCACGGTTCTGTGACCACATTTTTCTCGACAGTCGCCAAGACCATGTTCAAACATCCTACATGTCATTGTCGTGTGTATGGCACAAGAAACTAAACAGAACAATAGAAGCGACAAAAACCCTTTCCACATTCATAAGAAATCTCTGCCAAAGGCAGAGTCGATTGTAGGATATCATGAGCAGATATTTGTTTCAGCAGTACTACAGCTGTATGATGTTGTTTGTAAACAAATCAGGTGTGAACCAGGCAATCCAGTGATTGTCATCATGCGATGCGATGGCAGAGCATGTGTTTATGAATCACTTTGATATACCGATGAAACCAGATGTTCGCGAAAAGGTGAGCGTACCCTGCCCCACCGGTGGCACCCGTCATCAACATAATATGTTGAGTCTAGTTAACTGTTCACCTGAAATAATTCGGGAACGTATGGTATAAGTCAAAATACGGATTTACTTCGGACATCATTTTTGTCACTGATGCATCAAATTTAGAAATGTCCTCCACATGTCCAGCATTAATCTTCTTGAAAGCTCTACTGAGGCCGCGAATGTTGTAACCTTGATCAAGTTACTCCTGAGCAAGACTGACATGACGCCCTTTGAAATCCTGATAAAAAGAGCACGCTCGATTGTATATCCAAAGTCGTGAAATGTAAACA
The DNA here is from genome assembly GCF_003918875.1 of Haliotis rubra. NCBI lineage: Eukaryota > Metazoa > Mollusca > Gastropoda > Lepetellida > Haliotidae > Haliotis > Haliotis rubra. The sequence continues at coordinate 98,667 of NW_025765200.1, read as the reverse complement.
ACAAAGGCTTGGGCTGTTCTAATACTGCTCGACATGAAAGGAAAGCTGACTATTAGAAAGCTGAACTATCCCGTTTGTCATATACCCTTGTTGAGAGTGTTGTTTTTTTGTCACAATGAATCTTTAAGCATAGAGTGAGTGAGCTTAGTTTTACGCCGCACTCAGCAATGTTCCAGCTATATGGTGGCTGTCTGTAAATAATGGAGTCTGGACCAGACAGTCCAGTGATCAACAGCATGAACATCGATCTGCGCAATTGGGAACCGATGACATGTGTCAACCAAGTCAGCGAGCCTGACCACCCGATCCCGTTAGTCGCGTCTTACGACAAGCATGGGTTACTGACGGCACATTCTAACCCGGACCTTCACGGGAACTTTATGCATAGATCTAAATATGATTGAAACAGTTTAGACAGAATCACTTGTCACCTTAATTTGAAGTTTGGGTGGGTAAATCAGTGGAAGGCAATTGGCGATTTGATGGTTATTGAACGATATTAAATCATTGAAATAATTGAAGCTTAAGTTAAACTTCTTGGTCAAATCGCTTTGTTTTGATTTTGCCAACCCATGCAGAAATTCTGATGCATAAAGAAACAGATCCGCAAGGAAGGGAGCACAATTGGTGTCCATGGGGATGCCTACTTCTTGTCGAAATGTTTTACTCCTAAATTTTAATGGGAAAGTCCAGCATTTCATTTACTGCTTTCTTTGTAAATCTCAAATGGCTTTTTCTTTTTTAAAAACTGAGATATGTAGGTATATCTTTGTTTGACGTGTCTTACAACAACATAACGTGACTGTTATATACCTTTCTTAATAAAAAAAACGAACCAAGATCTGCTTGAGGTTAGATGTATCAGTCATATATATACAGACGAGTATATGTACAAAAGTTGTTTTTCTTTAAGTCCTATTTTGTTTTTCTTTGCATCACGTTTCTTTTTATCTAGTTTGGCGTAGTCGGACCCACTGCTCAAGACACCCAGGTCTATATGTCCTATGTACTCCCCTCGATTCCTCAGGATTCCAGTTTACACCATTAACGTTTGTTCGATGTCAGTAGTGCAGCCATCTTTCCAGGGTGTTTGTTATTGTTTGATTGAACAAGGTTGAAGTTTAAATCGGTGAAACCGTTCAGCTTGAGTGCAGCTTGTACAAAGACATTTCTCAAGAAATGAAGTTGGTTGAAGCCAAACAACCCACTCATGTTATCGGGGAAAAGGACATTCTCCGGGAATGAATACAGTCATAAAATTGATCAAATGTGTGTATTACCAATTCCTCGTGAATCCAGTTGATTGCATCATTATTTGTTCGACGACAGTAGTGCGGTATTCTTTGTAACGTGTTTGTCAGGTTGCCTATTAGCGCGACGTAAACAATGACTTTCAAAACACATCGAGAGGCGATACATTAACTATGCATGCGCTTTAAATCACACTGAGGTCAACGTGACCTGTAACAACGAGATCTAAAAGGTTCGCATGTCCTTGCGCGACTGATTTTGGTTAACGCCATTTTGTGTATTCCATGTTAGATTATAGGGTGCCGGGATCGAGCCCACCTGTGACCGGCTGTAAAAACCTATGAGTCTTCCATGTGTGCAGACTCTTCCAGTGCTGTCACAACCCCTAGTGTACAATACACAACCCTGTGCACTTAAAAGAACCCACGAATCCGTTGGTAAATTACCAGATGGTCATGAATACGTGCAAACACCTAGTTGCGGGTACAGCAACGTGCAGTAAACTTGGACAAAGTACTGTGACTATGTGTCCCAGTCCACCTAGCTGTGAATTGGTACATCGAAAGGATAGGAAAGTCACATTAACTCGGTGAGCCAAGTGAAGAGTTGTATGTTCCCCAGGGAGTTGAGATTGATAATATTACGTGCCGCTGAGACTGACACCCAATGATCGAGGGAAAAACAAAGAAGCGCTTTAAGCATGCATGTGGGGTGGACTATAGCGCTATATAAATACTCATTATATATAAATTCTGTCCTATAATGAATGTATTCTAGTGCATTATTAGGAAAGTAGATGTGTATCATATCGTTATTGAGAAGTGGACTAAGGCATTATTTTATCAGAAACATAATGCAGGACCTTTCAAATTAACACCAGTACGAGTGAGTGAGTGAGCTGGGTTTTACACCGCTTTTGGCAATATTCTAGCAATATCACTGCGGGAGACACCAGAAATGGGCTTCACACATTATACCCATGTGTGGAATCGAACCCAGGCCTTCGGCGTGACAAGCGAACGCTTTAACCACTGGGCTATCCCAACACAAGTAAGACAGCTGAAACAGAACAAATCAGGATAAGTTTCGATTATGAAGTCTGTGTCGGCACCACACCGTCTCCTCATGAAATGGACGTCGTCGCCATTGGCCAAAGAGTATTTGGTCAACTTCGTGCAAGTTGTTGACCGCGACGTGAACGAAGACTTTCAAGGGCAAGGATAGGGATTACAGGGTAAAATCAGTCTAAAATCAATCACACGTGAGTAATACCCATTCCTCGGGAATTCAGGTTACAGTAATACCGATTGTTCGATGGCAGTAGTGCAGTTAACCTTGCAAGACGTTTGTTATGTTAATCTGTCGGATGTGAACAAAGACTTTCAAAACACATGGAGAGGGAATATAGTAACTATACATGAAGGTTCAAATCACACTCGGGTCAAAGTGAACTTTAACAACAAGACTTATGAGGCTCACATGCCTATTTGCGAGTGATTTGGTAAATGCCAATTTTCGAAATATTGCTTGTTAGATTATACACTTAATTAAATTAATAAATTGACACAGAGTACCGCAATACAAGCAGTATAGTTTGACCCACCGCTCAATACTCCCAGGTCTATAGGTCCTATGTACTCCCTTCGATTCCTCAGGATTCCAGTTTACACCATTAACGTTTATTCGATGGTAGTCGTCTTTGCAAGGTGAATGTTATTGTTTGATTGAAAAAGATTTAAATGGGGAAACCGTTCAGGGTGTGTGCAAAAAGAAGCAACTGCTTGAACAAAGACATTTCTCAGGAAAGCAAGCTGGTTGCAACACAATGACTCACTCATGGTAAAAAACATTTTCCGAGATTGAATACAGTAATAAAATCGATCAAGTGTGTGTAATACCAGTTCCTCGGGAATCCAGTTGATTGCATCATTATTTGTTCGATGACAGTAGTGCGGTATTCTTCCCACCGTGTTTGTCATGTTGCCTATTAGCTCGATGTAAACAATGACTTTCCAAACATATCGAGAGGCGAGACCTTAACTATTCGTGCGGGTTCAAATGACACTGAGGTCAAAGTGAACTTTAACAACAAGATCTAGAAGGTTCGCATGTCCTTGCGCGAGTGATTTTGGTTAACGCTGTTTTTTGGTATATTGCATGTTAGATTATAGGGTTTACCATATTAAAAGGTTGACATTGATAAATTGTGTCCTACAATGACTGTATTCTAGTGCATTATTATGAAAGTAGTTGTGTAGCATATCGCTATTATGAGGTTAACAATACAGACGAGGAAAAGTGGACTGGGACATCATTTTGTCAGAAACATACTGCACGATCTTTCAAATTAACACCAATAAGAGTGGGTGAGTGAGTTGGGTTTTTAACGCCGCTTTTAGCAATAGTCCAGCAATATCACGGCAGGGGACACCAGAAACAGGCTTCACACATTATACCGATGTGCAGAATCCAACCCGGTCTTCGGCGTGACAAGCGAACGCTTTAACCACTGGGCTACCCAACCGCCCAGCACTAGTAAGACAGCTGAAACAGAACAAATCAGTATCAGTTTCGATTATGACGTCTATGTCGGCACCACACCGTCTCCTCATGAAATGGACGTCGTCGCCATGGGCTAAAGCATTTAATCAAGTTCGTGCAAGGCCAGGTGTTGATTCGCCTGCTGTCTCGCTTGTACTCACAGCTTATCCCAAACATTTTCTATCAGGTTTAAGCCTACAGACAGAAAGGCCAATTCTTGACTTCAACAGAGGCGTTGCTTACGAAGTTGATCGTCAGAATCACCGTGTAGGGCGAATCATTGAAATGTCAGTTCAGGACCATGCAGTTGCATGAAAGGTTGAAGGACTCGGGTCAAAATATGATCCTGATAATGTATGGCAACTAAATACATCCAGAGAGCAATCATTTGAGACTTGCCGTTGACCCAAAATGGTGTTTATGACCAATACCACGGTGGGGCAGGATTTGCTCATCGTGTGTTTATGACAGGTACCAGGGTTGGGGCAGGATTTGCTCATCGTGTGTTTGTGATAGGTACCAGGGGTGGGCAGGATTTGCTCATCGTGTGTTTATGACAGATACCAGGGATGGGCAGGATTTGCTCATCGTGTGTTTATGACAGATACCAGGGTGGGGCAGGATTTGCTCATCGTGTGTTTATGACAGATACCAGGGTGGGGCAGGATTTGCTCATCGTGTGTTTATGACAGGTACCAGGGGTGGGGCAGGATTTGCTCATCGTGTGTTTGTGACAGGTACCAGGGTGGGGCAGGATTTGCTCATCGTGTGTTTATGACAGATACCAGGGGTGGGGCAGGATTTGCTCATAGTGTGTTTGTTACAGATACCAGGGTGGGGCAGGATTTGCTCATCGTGTGTTTATGACAGGTACCAGGGGTGCGGCAGGATTTGCTCATCGTGTGTTTATGACAGGTACCAGGGGTGCGGCAGGATTTGCTCATCGTGTGTTTATGACAGGTACCAGGGTAGGGGCAGGATTTGCTCACAAGGCGACTAACAGGATTGGGCAGATTTGGTTGACGTCATCGTTTCCAAATGGGTTGCCTGGTCCAAACTCAATTTTACAGACCGCCGCCTTATACCCTGAGAAATGTTGAATGGCACACTAAACAACAAGCAAAGGAAACAAATCACGGCTACACACAATAAACAATACCGTCAGAAAGGTATTGAAAACTTTGATCCATACGTGTCTCACGAGACATTCTAATTATAGTAATATATTTTTATTGAATGGAGGGATCCCCCTCAATGTATTCCGTGTCACAGTCATTTGACTGTCAAGCACCTTTTGTTGGAATGTGTGGATTTTGCACTTTTCGCTCATTCGCCAACGATTTTGTACTGTTCAGACAATTTCAGAACTTTTCAATACCGTTTCTAATCATGTACTTTTAGCGTTTTGAAGAAAAGTAAACTATATGATAAAATGTAGATATTAATTCTGAATGTTTTTACCGTTAACTGTCATAGTTCATTGAAGTTTCAATAATCTTCGTCATCACTTTTATTCAATACCGTTTCTATTCATGAAATATTTGTTATTCTAGCCACGAACAGCTGCAAAATTGCTGATGCAGCTTAAAGCAACATTTACTTACTCACTCACTCTTTTTCAACAGTATCCCTTGGTAACCCAGTTCTAAAGCAGCTCCACTGGTTACACGTGAGAGCCAGGATTCAATTCAAGACACTCTGCCTCACATGCAAGTCCCTTCATGGCCATACTCCACCCTACATTGCAGATCTGATCAACCCCTACAGTCCATCGCGCGTACTTCGCTCACAGCAGCAAATCCTTCTGACAGTGCCGAACTACAAACTTAAAACCTTTGGCTACAGAACTTTCTCCTACTCTTCCCCTGTCTTGTGGAACTCTCTCCCCTTTGACCTCAAACACTCTGAATCTCTGGATTCATTTAAATCAAATCTCAATATTATCATTAATAGCCTTAATTGTTTATGCATTGTGCACCTATTCATTGTCGTTTTCTTAACTCTTTATATATAATGTATGTATTGTTATGTAGTGCCAAGAGCATGCTTACGAGCGTGGATATGTGCGCGTTATAAATATGCACTATTATTATTATTAATCACAGTTACACCTTGACTGATACTGATATCTGAAGTCCACCAAATTCCAGATATCAGAAACAGACAACATCAACATCTCATTAGATTACCTCGCGATATTACTGTTTGATTAAACAATTGTAGGTTTGTAGTTTAATGCGGGAGATGCTCCATGTGCACGCATTTCTGAAGTAAGTGCAACTAAAATATTTGCATCAAACCAAAGTCACAAGGACATACAGAATATGAATACAATCGTTAATTCGACCAACTTGAGCAATACTCATTCTCTAGAGTTCTGTTTAGGTGCAGTCATCCTCGCAAGGTGTACTGTGTTGTGTTAAGTTGTTGACGCAACGTGAACAAAGACTTTGAAATTTGAACGTTGGGGACTACAGTAACTATGCCTACAGGGTCAAATCAATCTAAAAGCGATCACACGTGAGTAATACTCCTTCCTCGGGAATTTTGTTTACAGCAATACAGCAAGACTGTTCGATGGCAATAATGCAGACCTCCCTGCAAGGTGTTTGTTATGTTAATCTGTTGAATGTGAACAAAGTCTTTCAAAACACATCGGAAGGGAACACAGATACTATACATACAGGTTCAAATCACACTCTGGTCAAAGTGAACTTAACGTTTTTTTGGCATAAAGTAGCAACAAATAACCAACACTGTAAACTCTCTTCACTGCTGTATAATTTTATCTCTGTTAATCATGTTGTTTGTCAACACCGATGGATATCTTTTGTTACAAGAATACTTAATACCTGCGGTTTATCAGAAGTTTTCTCAAACGCCCACAATGCGCCCACGTCATGGCTGGTTCTAAACGCTGAAGCTACTTTAAAACACCAGTTTTTACAACATTGGCGTAGCTCCATAGAAACTAGTTCTAAAGGTTATTTTTATAAATGTTTTAAAGATAAACTATACTCAGTGACAAAAGTTTAGCAACACCAAATCTTGGCAATTGTAAACACCAGAAATGTTATTATGAAGTCAGTAATGTCTGGTAAGAACTGGCATGTCACATCGCACAAGCACACCAGATATGGCTGTACAAAACGCACGTGCATCCTGTGGGCTACACTGGACGTGATTTAACGGAATATGGGTCCCACTGTAATTCAGTCTTGAAAGCAGTTGCATACGTCAGAACTGCTTACTGTCAGATAAAAAAACACCACATCACAAGGTTGTAACACAATGGGGCGTCACAGGGGAATGCCAAAAAAACCCATTGGAATGAAGAGAGCTGGGATGAGCTTACGACAGGTTGCCAGACACTTTCAGGTTCACCACAGTACCATTTCACGTCTCCAGTCACTCCAGTCACAAACTGGACCAGTGCAAGACCGCCCACGCAGTGGTAGACCTAAGAAAACGACGTCACGTCAAGATCGTTATCTTGTGACGTCATCACGTCGCAACAGATTTGCCAGTGCACTAGATCATGCTCAAAGTCTTCGGCGGACTACAGGAACACGAGTGCATCCGCAGCTCGTCCGTAATAACGTCACCGTTCTGCTGGGCTCCGTGCTTCCTGTTTGTGTGCGTGAACTTCACTGACCCACCCCTCTCACTTTGTAGTGCACAGGCTTTCCATTTTGTAATGACGTCAAAACTGTTTGTTTCAGTTTTGCAATCGAAAATGGTCAAAGTAAAGTTTAAAAGGTTGCAGTGATTCTTATCCTCATTTCTTTTTGTTAAGTGGACTGTTTCATTGGGTGTTGCTAAACTTTGGTTACTGAGTATATGTTTTGAAAATTACTTAAACTTACCCAGGGAGATATATTTTCCCATATTGAAACTATGAACCTCCAACAATAATCTACCAATTGAAACCAGCAGATGGCATTCTATTCCAAATGAAGAAAAAATGAAGAAATTTCTCAGTTCAATATCGCGTATGGCCGCTCCGCGCATTCACCACTGCCAAACACCGTCTCCTAATCGACTGCCTGATGCTTGTGAACACGTGGTTGGGGATTCTGCGCCATTGCTCTTGCAAGGCAGCGCCAAGTTCCTGCAAATTCTGAGGTTGGTTCCTAAGACCACGAAGCCTTCTCCCAAGTGCATCCCAAACGTGCTCTATTGGATTAAGGTCAGGGGACCTCGATGGCCAGTCCATGACGTTGATTCCAGCGTTTTGAAGGAAATTTCGTGTCAACATCGCGGTATGCGGCCGAGCATTATCATGCTGGAACTGTAGACCTGGGCCATGAGACGCCATGAAAGGAACGAGTTCAGGGGTGAGCACCTGGTCGCGGTAAGCAGCAGCTGTGAGGTTTCAACGGATGACCAGAAGTCGGGAACGGTTGTTCCCACAGAAAGCACCCCACCACACCATGCAACTCCCGCCCCCGAATCTGTGGACTTCCTGTACACAACATTGGGCATACCGTTTACGACGTCGTCTCCAGACTCTATGCCTGCCGTCCGCAAATCTGAGGGTAAACCTGGATTCATCGCTAAAGACGACTCGATTCCTGTCTCTCTGGGTCCATCGGAGGTGACGTTGGGCCCACAGCAGACGTTGACGTTGATGAAACGGCGTCAATATTGGCCCACGATATGGACGTCGAGAATGGAGATTGGCAGCCCGCAACCGATTTCGAATGGTCTGTGGGGACAGTCGACCTCTAAACATCTCAGCCCTGGTTCGTGTAGCCGGCAGAAATCTGCCACGCAGGTGACGTAGCACGATTTGACGGTCTTCTGCTCGTGACGTCACACGTGGACGACCCGACCTTGGGCGATCAGAAGTGGTGCCAGTTTGTTGTAGACGACCTCGCAAGTCATACACAGTATGACGGCTGCATCCCATTGCTCTTGCGACGTCAATAACTGATCTTCCCGGTTGCAACATGCCAACGGCACGTTCACGTTGCACATTTGACAATCTAGGCATTTCAAGTACCGTTAGAACTGTGGTTTAAAAGTGTTTTTTCAATTCTTGAGGCCAATGCAAACACGTGCGTATGAAGAAAACTTCGATGCGAAGATCACGTGATCGACTGTACGTGCAAAACCTGATTTGGCACTAACGGGTTTGAGTGGGTTTTGCTAACGTTTTTCTAGAGTCGAAAGATAGGGATCCCATTTCGGATACATAGATGTATCATCAGAGAAAAATTATTCATTATTTTTCAAATTACATTTTGTGAAGTTTCTTTTTTTGACTCAGTATATATGTGGTCTCCAAAAACACCAAATGTAAAATAAATTATTACGTAATAAAACTACTCAACATCTAAAGAACTTCAAATCATTTCTGAATGTATTATTATTTAAATCGCTTAATAAGTAATATTCAAATGATCATGTCCAGCCACTTTCCATGTATATATTTCTTTATCGATTTATTTATATATTCTCATGTGCCACCGTTTGTTGGTTGAAGAATAAACTTTTCTGTCTGTCTGTCTGTCAGTCTGTCTTGTCTGTCTGTCCACAAGACTTATGAAGCTCACATGGCGTTTTTGCGAGTGACTTGGTTAATGTCAATTTTGAGAATATTGCGTGTCAGATTATATACTTGTGGTTTAAACATATTTTTATTTTTTATTTTATTTTTTATTTTTATTTCGCCAAAGCATGCAGAAACCTGGATTGGCGAACAAGCCTAATGGTTTATATAAACGCCGCTCCGGTACACTAATTGTTACAATAGCTGGATAAATACATTTAATATACTGACAACAAAAGAATAATATTGAGACCAAATAACATATGGAGTAATGGATATGTTCATGTTGGTATTGGTTATGCTGTACTATGCTGTATTATATGCTTCACTAAATTAACAATTTGCCATGGTTACATGGAGGCCAACAATTGAAGTAGTGTGGACATCACTTTGTAGCAAAATATGACATGACATTCCGTGTCCCTCAGTTTAACTGGATCAGGTTCTCGTCTTGGGAGTGGGAAGGCCAGTCCATGACAGAGCATGGTGCGCGTCAGTACTGCAGTGTGTGACGTAGCGTTCACATGTTGAAATGTCAAGCCAGGAAAATGTAACTGCTTGAACAGAATGACACGGTGAATACGTGCCCCGATGTGGCAGTTAGATTCTCGTGCACGACATTCATTTGAAATGCTGGAAATGCTGGCTAATGAAATGCCCTCCAAATCAGTCAACCTCACGAGCGCAGCCAACCTGCGACAGATCCTGGCGTATCTCCTGGTCCAACATCAAGGTTGAGCGCACTAAACTTAGTCAAGATATTTACTATATTCGGTCTTCAAGCTGTGACACCTGTAGTTACCATGATGTGTTCTGACAGTCTACCTCTGACGGTCTACCTCTGACAGTCTACCTCTGACAGTCTACCTCTGACAGTCTACCTCTGACAGTCTACCTCTGACAGTCTACCTGTAACAGACTACCTCGGACAGTCTACCTCGGACAGTCTACCTCTGACAGACTACCTCTGACAGACTACCTCTGACAGTCTACCTCTGACAGTCTACCTCTGACAGTCTACCTCTGACAGTCTACCTCTGGCAGTCTACCTCTGACAGACTACCTCTGACAGTCTGCCTCGGACAGTCTACCTCTGACAGTCTACCTCTGGCAGTCTACCTCTGACAGACAACCTCTAACAGACTACCTCTGACAGACTACCTCTGACAGACTACCTCTGACAGTCTACCTCTGACAGACTACCTCTGACAGACTACCTCTGACAGTCTACCTCTGAACAACAACTGTCTGCTTGTGAAGGATACAGTCACGAATCTATTCGTTAGTTTGGTGTGACGTCACCAGCGGCACTCCAGGTCTAGGGTGATCTCCAACGATGACAGAAGCTAACCGGTTCACAGATTGTGTACTGCCTACCGACTACAGCCCATAGTGCAATTCCAATACACGTGCAATCAAAAAAGGTGGCCAGTAACTCTCTGCACGTACTTGTTATCGATTACACCTTTTCGCACGATTTGTGAGCACATCTTTCACGTCAGTCGACAAGACCATGGTTAAATATCATATGTCTCGTTGTCGTGTGTTTGGCACGTCAAGAAACTAAAGAGAATTAGCCCTTACAATTATTACAAACAATGTTGGTGTCAAGTTCGTAACTCTGTTGTATATACTTATAATAGCGTAAGTGTTAACTGAGTGGTACCTTCCACCTTATTCTGCAGGCACACTATCCCAAAGCTTATCCTACCCCAGGAGTTGGGTTTAAAATAATTCTGTCACTTTAGAATGTAAATTGTTAATTAATAATGATAGTTGGCATGGTATGAACACTTATATATGAGTTGAATGACAGTAACATTAACTTATTTAGAGACTAAGAGCAAATTCAATGGTATCATTATTTTACTGATTAGAGTGATCTCTCCCATGTAAACCTGTGTTTTAGTTACTATAAGTGTGTCAGTAATACCAAATTAAAATACAAATAAACCAGTTAATTGCTGGCTCACACCCATCTGCAACAACACGGATAGTTATCATACTGCTTTCATCCTGACCCGGGCTGGCTATATACTTCTTTCTTACCGTGCTATACACAACAATGATATAGGCGAAGCTTGCAAATACCTTGTACAAGAAGATAACTAGCAAGCTGAAAGGCTTTGCCCTAAAAGCTTAATTTAATAAAATAGTGTGTACCTCGGGGTAGTTTATGTTCATACATGCAGTTTGCTATTGGTTTAGTTTCTTTCATTTTTCAAATATGTTTTTTCTAGTTTATTTTTGCTTTTTGTCGTTTACTAAAGCTCCACTCAGCAGTATTCTACCTTTTGATGATCCGAGATCTGCAGATAGCCGAGTATTGCCCGGACAATCCGTTTCTTGACGTCGCCAGTATTGATTTACCCATTGGAAAACGAGAATATGCAGCAGTTAAATCGATCGCCCTGTATATCCCGTTATGTAAGATACACAAGATACACTCTTCAAACAAAAAGAAACGCATAGGGAAAAACATCAGGATATATATTGTGTTTATTCAAACGAGCATATCTCATAGCAGAATGAACCTAGTGAGCCACAATTGCTTACACAGATTGACAACTGTATCGTGAATAGTGTCATCACGTTGTCATGCCAGTCACTGCTCAAGGTGTGGCCCCAGGCGTTATAGTCAGTACCTAGTGTGAGCACCACGAGCTGCTATCACTGCTCGACACCTCCTCGGAACACACCGGATGAGACGTTGGATTCTTGCCTAGGGAAACCTCCGCCATTCCTCCTGTAACGCCACTGCAAGTTCTCCAAGCGTCTGGGGGACCCGTTGACGTTGACGTACTCGTCGATCCAGTTGATCCCAAGATGTTCTATGGTGTTCAAGTCTGGGGACCTGGACGGCCATGGCAAGATATTAATGTTCTCATTGACTAGGTAGGCCATTGTCACACGTGGCTGTGGCTTGCCGATGATGTAGGTGGAACACCCGGATGTACCTATCCTGAGCAGGGTGGTCACTCGTGGTCGTCCACTTCTTGGGCGATCTCGCGTCGAATTGAATGCTGTAAAACGGGCCCACAGACGAGATATCGTACTTTGGTGGACGTTATCATGACGTGCAACGGCAGACTGGCTTTCTCCAGCTTCCAGACGTCCAATAGCAATGTTCCGGTCAGCGGCTGTCAGTCTTGGCATTTTGCGTCGTTCATTCCTCATCCGCCGAAGGCCCGGGTTCGAATCCCCACATGGGTACAATGTGTGAAGCCCATTTCTGGTGTCCCCTGCTGTGATGTTGCTGGAATATTGCTAAAAGCGGCGTAAAACCAAAACTCAGTCAGTCAGTCATTCCTCATCAATATTTGTGATACAATGGAGTGAGGTGAGGTGAAATTGGGTTTAACGTCGTGCTTGAGGATATTTCGCTCATATGACGACGTGCATGCGTGTGTATCTGAATGTGTGGCTGCTTGTACTAGCCCAGACTTAAGATGGTTTTATAGTGCTAGCCCACTGAGATACCATGCCGCAGTGAAGCAGGAATACCCCACTCAGACACATTATACTGACTCCGAGCCGACCAGTCCTTGTTGTACCCATTAATGCCGAGCGCCAGGCAGGGACCAACAAGTACCATATTTTAACGTCTTTTGGTATGACGCGATCGGGGATCAAACCCGCGACCTTCCGCTCTCCAGGCGGACGCTCTAACCACTACACCACGGAGGCGGTCGATACAATGGAGTAAATAGCAATGTTTCGGTCAGCGGCTGTCAGTCTTGGCATTTTGCGACGTTCATTCCTCATCAATATCTGTGATACAACGGATCCGGAGTAAATGTATCGGGCTTTTAAAGTCATTATCTCTACTGATGAATTCCACTCATTTCACGTGCATTGTCATCAACATGTGCGTTGCATGCGAATTTCATTTCTTCACAATTGCTGACAACGGTAACATTACGTTTATTTGGTGGTGTTTGCGCGACAAAGCCGTTACAAATCACATACGTTACATCATTCAAACATAAACATAGTCTCTAGATCGATTGCCGATATTTATTATAGTAAATTCTCCATCCTCTATGCGTTTCTAATTTGTGAATAGTGTATAACAACTCCACATAGAGTATTTAATGGGCACGCCTCAACTCGCCATGTGACTAATTGTATCCAAACTGTAGCAGCACAAAACCGGGGACTGGTGTCAGACAGTACAGCTGGACTAGGGCAGGGTGTGCACACAGCTGGTGAGTATCACTGACACGTTTCCTGCTGATGTATTGTTACTAGTTTGTACTAGTAGGTTTTTAGCCACTGCATGAGGTGTGAACATAAACATTGTCATCGACCTAATAAAAATTGTGGAGACAATTATATAATGCACATTTGAAAATTGCACATTTAGTGATTGATATTTTAAAAGTCACAAAACGAGTGGGCCTTATAAAAAACATATGAAACACCGACATGTGACAGTATTGGTCGTTTCATTTTCTTTTCATTTTACCCGAACAAATGATACCACTTCGTCTCTCGTATTCTTGCTATTGTTTCGTTTCATGTTTGTCCTTTGCTCAATATATGCATTAATGTATTTTCTCACTGGTTAGCAAGACAATTTTTCACCGTGTATGTTTAAGATTGCCTTTTCTAGCCATATGGAAATTAAATCAACGATAAGACTCAGTATCGACAGTCGTTTTATTTACTGTGTGCACTGGCCGTCTATCAATCGTCGTTGACAAGACTGCGGATATTAACGCAATTTCCTCATTTAGCAAGGCATTAGATATGTTCAAAATACCATGCTTTTGGTGGAATACGTGATGAGCTTATTATGTCATAGTTTCAGTCGTTGATTTGCATGATACATGGACTAGTACATCATGCCTCTGTATAGGTGTCTATTATTGAGGACATATAATGGAATAAAATGATACGGACTTCCAAGTATATGTACAAAACAATTCTTAAACATGTCACTCGTGAACATTGGGGTTATAATTGGTCTTCAAAAAATATGTTGTCATTAAAAATGACTAACAGGCTTGCACGTATTTGATTGATGTCATCGTTTCCAACTGAATTGCACTCATCCGTATTCTACCTTTTGATGATCCGAGATCTGCAGATAGACGAGGAGTATTGCCCGGACAATCCATTTATTGACGTCGTCAGTATTGATTTACCCATTGGAAAACGAGAATATGCAGCAGTTAAATCGATCGCCCTGTATATCCCGTTATGTAAGATAGACAAGATACACTCTTCAAAACACGAAACGCACAGGGAAAAAATCATTGTTTCCATCTGAGTTGTCTGGTCCAAACTCGACTATTTACAGGCGGCCGACATATACCCCGAGAGTGTCACATTACAAACAAAGGAAACAAATCACTGATGCACGTTTTGTAAACACAAAATAAAAAATACCGTCAGAAAGTATAAAACGCCTGTGTCGATTAATTCCAAATTGACAATTTGAATGTGAGTTATTATACATTGACTATTCAATGGGAACATGCACACATGTCTTGATACTATATTCTCTTCTTTTCAGACAGTTCAAACGGCTTTCCTATTGCAATGGCTGACAAAGGTATTTTCTTATCCAAACATTAAGAAAGCAACATTGAATGTTCGGAACCAAGTTAAAAATTCATTATTTTCCCAACACATTTGGTTTCTGTACAGCATGCAAAGAATCACTTAAATGTTATGAAAATAGTGATGGGTGCTCCTCGTAGAGCAGACCATGGTCACCTTCTTTGCAAACACCTGGTGTCTTGTTAGGTACTCGGTGATGTTATTCCTGTTCAGAGTTTAAGGCTGTACGGAATCTGTTTTGGTGCACATTAGAGACGGATTATTCTCAGGCTTTGATGGAAAACAAATCTGATTGATCAGATAGTTAGGACTCGGGTGGTTCCTTGTCATTGGCTTAGCATGTAGTCAGCACTGAGTAAAACGAGAGCATTACAATCATGTCAATAAATCTTTAGCTTGTGATCACGTTAATGCGCACAATAAGAAGTAAGCTCAAAATTAACACTTAAAAACTATTATTTGATTTTACCACTTTATAATGGCAGTTTGTTAAAAGTACAGTGTCACTATAATGTGATATAATTGTTTAAAGGAGTGTGTAAGACGATGATTATTCTCCTCCACAGAAAATCCTACCAGTTTTCTGGAGGGGGAAATTCGAATGGTACTTTCTGGAAAGACTGGAGTAGGTAAAAGTGCCACAGGGAATACAATATGTGGATCCGGAAAGATGGAACAGATATTCCAAGCAATGGCAGAGGGATCTGGTACAAAGACATGTCAACAACATTCCTTAAATCGCTTTGGGCACGACTTGCAACTTGTTGATGTCCCAGGTTTTTGTAACACAAGCAGATCAGACGAAGACGTCAAGCAAGAGATCATGAAATGTGTGGGGATGTCATCTCCTGGAATACACGCCTTTCTTTTCATTGTGAGGATAGGTAGGTTCGGTGAAAACGACAAACATTCTTTGGAAACGTTTCTGCAATGCTTTGGAGAAGACGCTAAAAGATTCGTGATTGTTGTATTTACTGAAAAAGATCACTTGGAAGAATGCGGTGACACTATTGACAACTACATATCTGATTGTCCAGTGAAACTGAAGAAATTTTTATTTGATACAAGTCATCGCTATATTTCTGTCAACAACAGAGGAACGTATGAAGAGAAGGAGAAATTTACCAAAGACCTGATAGACATGGTAAAACACATGGTTGCTGAAAATGGTGGCGAGTGCTACACAAATGAGAAGCATGAGAGATGTGAAGCTGATCTGCCAAAAGCTGCAAAGAATGAAATACTTGACGAGAAGCAGAAGCTTTTCGAGGAGAAACTTAAACAAGAAGTCGTTGCCTATGAAGAAAAATTACAGAACCAGCGTCTTAAAATGCAAGAAATGGAGAAACAACTTGGAAGGGAAAGAAATGAAGAAGATCGGTTGAAAGAACATCTAAAAGCCTTACAACTGATACTAAAGGGGGAAGAAGATAAAAAAGACAGTCAGAACAGCCTGAGAGATGGTTGAAGTCATGGTCTAAACAGCAGCTGATACAAAAACTGCAAAGATAGACGATAGAATATTGCTGTGTTTCCGTGATTCGAACATACAATGTTCATCATAGTTTTCTTCCCCCTTTATGCCTGATGGAATCTGTGAGGGCAGATAACTCAGGGAGCTGTCCGTTGTAGAAGCCGACACTGGTTACTGTTTGCCGATGGCAAAGAATGGCCTAACACACTTTGGCAATGGCAGCCTCAACCGAAAAGTTACATTAGACAGAATGCAAAACTAAGTATCACTGATTTTCCGTGATTCATCCACCTATGAATGATAATATTTTTTATGCTCAGTGGAATCTATTGGGCAGATACTCCATACTCACTATGCGTTTACTTTTAGTATTTTAGTTTTTTGCCTCGTATAGCATTCGCCAGCAATATCACGTCAGGGGACACCACAACTAGACTTGACACATTGTACCCATGTGTTGGAACCCATGATGAGAGAGCACTTTATCCACCAGGCTACCCAACTGAAGAGGACATTTGAAGGATCTGTGATAAAATTGGTGTCTGCTGCCATTCCTTGTTTTGATTTGTTCCTGAAATTCCTGTCTTATCGGGTGTAATACTGCCTTGCATTTGCTTGTGTTTGTGACAGGTACCAGGAATGGGGCACAATTTGCTCATCGTTATAACGAACACCTTTTTTAGCTTGTGTGTTTGCTTGTTACACTCGGCAATATCGCTAGATGATATTGTGGCCTGTGAATAATGGAGTGTGGAGCAGATAATCCAGTGACTGACATCACATGTGTCACCAATAAACCTGGCCATCCGATCCAGTTAGTCACCTCCTAAAACAATAACGGGTTGCCACTGACTTCACTAGTGGATCATGATTTATAAACAAATGCTTAGTACTGAATCGCACATTGGATGGTGCTTTCGGTTTTAAAGCCCTGTCCAAGTGAATTCGAGTACACGTGTGTGTGTGTGTGTGTGTGTGTGTGTGTGTGTGTGTGTGTGTGTGTGTGTGTGTGTGTGTGTGTGTGTGTGTGTGTGTGTGTGTGTGTGTGTGTGTGTGTGTGTTTATATTACGTAAATATCAATCGCCAGTAGTAGCACCAATCATCATCTGCAGACGAATAAATGTACAAACATGTTTTGAATAATTGATCTTCGTATTACTGTTTTTATTGCCTCCTTTACAAGTCAGTGTGGACCTTTTAATTTGGTCCCCTAATCATCATCCAAGACACCAGTTTACTGGTACAAATAACAAAAAATTGCATATTATCAAACGAATTAGAAACACGTTATAAATTACGTCACAACCAATGATGTGTGGCAACAACTACCTAAAAGACTTTTCAGATGGGAAGATGCATTTGCATGTACGTTGCCAAAGAGATTGTGCACTTGACAATCAAAGCTATGAATAAACTCGTAAAAACAGTAAACCTTCAACAAGTGCACAGGCCCTAAATTAAGGTCTACATGTCCCACGTGGTCCCAAACCTTCCCTTTGATTGACCCAGCCCTACACCCAGGTCTATATGTCCCACGAAGTCCCACACTTTCCCTAAATCTACCAGGCCCTACACCCAGGTCTATACGTCACTAGAAGTCCCACACCTTCCCCTAAATCTACCAGGCCCTACACCCAGGTCTATATGTCCCATGTAGTCCCACACCTTCCCCTAAATCTACCAGGCCCTACACCCAGGTCTATATGTCCCACGTAGTCCAAAACCTCCCCCTTGATTGACCCCGAACTACACCCAGATCTGTATATCCGATGTAGTCCTACACCTTCCCCTTGGTCGATCCAACCCTACACCCAGGCCTATATGTCCCACAATTTCCCCTTCATCAACCCAGCCCTACACCCAGGTCTGTATGTCCGATGTCGTCCCAAACCTTCCCCTTGATTGACCCAGCCCTACACCCAGGTCTATATGTCCCATGTAGTCCCAAACCTTCCCCTTGGTTGACCCAGCCCTACACCCAGGTCTATATGTCCCACATAGTCCCAAACTTTCCCCTTGGTTGACCCAGCCCTACACCCAGGTCTATATGTCCCACATAGTCCCAAACCTTCCACTTGATTGACCCAGCCCTACACCAAGGTCCAAATGTCCCACATAGTCCCAAACCTTCCCCTTGATTGACCCAGCCCTACACCCAAGTCTATATGTCCCATATAGTCCCACACCTTCCCCTTGATCCACACAGCCCTACACCCAGGTCTATATGTCCCATGTAGCCCCACAACTTCCCCTTGGTCGACCCAGCCCAACACCCAGGTCTGTATGTCCGATGTAGTCCCAAACCTTCCCCTTGATTGACCCAGCCCTACACCCAGGTCTAAATGTGCCTAATAGTCCCAAACCTTCATCATTGATCCAGACCCAGCCCTACACCCAGGTCTATATGTCCCACATAGTCCCAAACCTTCCCCTTGATTGACCCAGCCCTACACCCAGGTCTATATGTCCCACATAGTCCCAAACCTTCCCCTTCATTGACCCAGCACTACACCCAGGTCTAAATGTCTCATGTAGTCCCAAACCTTCCCCTTGATTGACCCAGCCCTACACCCAGGTCTAAATGTCCCTCATAGTCCCAAACCTTCCCCTTGATTGACCCAGCTCTACACCCAGGTCTAAATGTCCCCATTAGTCCCAAACCTTCCCCTTGATTGACCCAGCCCTACACCCAGGTCTAAATGTCCCATGTAGTCTCAAACCTTCCCCTTGATTGACCCAGCCCTACACCCAGGTCTATATGTCCCATGTAGTCCCACACCTTCCCCTTGATCCACCCAGCCCTACACCCAGGTCTATATGTCCCATGTAGTCCCACACCTTCCCCTTGGATCGACCCAGCCCTACACCCAGGTCTATATGTCCCATGTAGTCCCACACCTTCCATGAGTTTGATCTACCCAGCCCTACACCCAGGTCTATATGTCCGATGTAGTCCCAAACCTTCCCCTTGATTGACCCAGCCCTACACCCAGGTCTCATATGTCCCACATAGTCCCAAACCTTCCCCTTGTTTGACCCAGCCCTACACCCAGGTCTATATGTCCCACATAGTCCCACACCTTCCCCTTGATTGACCCAGCCCTACACCCAGGTCTAAATGTCCCTCATAGTCCCAAACCTTCCCCTTCATTGACCCAGGCCTACACCCAAGTCTATATGTCCCATATAGTCCCACACCTTCCCCATGATCCACACAGCCCTACACCAAGGTCTGTATGTCCCATGTAGTCCCACACCTTCCCCTTGGTCGACCCAGCCCAACACCCAGGTCTATATGTCCCATGTAGTCCCACAGCTTCCCCTTGGTTGACCCAGCCCTACACCCAGGTCTGTATGTCCCATGTAGTCCCAAACCTTCCCCTTGATCGACCCAGCCCTACACCCACCCAGGTCTAAATGTCCCATGTAGTCCCAAACCTTCCCCTTGATTGACCCAGCCCTACACCCAGGTCTATATGTCCCATGTAGTCCCACACCTTCCCCTTGATTGACCCAGCCCTACACCCAGGTCTATATGTCCCATGTAGTCCCACACCTTCCCCTTGATTGACCCAGCCCTACACCCAGGTCTAAATGTCCCATGTAGTCCCAAACCTTCCCCTTGATCGACCCAGCCCTACACCCAGGTCTAAATGTCCCACATAGTCCCAGTCTCCAAACCTTCAGGTCTCTCCCATAGTCCCAAACCTTTCCCTTTGGATCGACCCAGCCCTACACCCAGGGTCCAGGTCTCCCATATGTCCCAGCCCTACAACCAGGTCTAAATGTCCCATAGTCCCACTTCCCTCATTGACCCAGCTCCTACACCCAGGTTGTGTCCCACCCTTCCTTCTTTGATCCCTACAGGTTTACCCCAGGTCTATATGTCCCATGTAGTCCCACACCTTCCCTTTGATTCCCATGACCCAGCCCCACACCCAGGTCAATATGTCCCATGTCCAGTCCCACACCTTTCCCCTTGATCAGACCCAGCCCTACACCCACACCCAGGTCTAAATGTCCCATGTAGTCCCAAACCTTCCCCTTGATTGACCCAGCCCTACACCCAGGTCTATATGTCCCACATAGTCCCACACCTTCCCCTTGATTGACCCAGCCCTACACCCAGGTCTATATGTCCCACATAGTCCCACACCTTCCCCTTGATTCGACCCAGCCCTACACCCAGGTCTATATGTCCCATATAGTCCACACACTCCTTTGGATCCACTCCAGCTCCTACACCCAGGTCTATATGTCCCATGTAGTCCCACACCTTTCCCCTTGGTCAAACCCAGCCTAGTAGCACCCCAGGTCCATATGTCCAATGTAGACCCCACAGCTTCCCCTTTGATTGACCTTCAGCCCTACACCCAGGTCTGTATGTCCGATGTAGTCCCAAACCTTCCCCTTGATTGACCCTGCTCTACACCCAAGTCTAAATGTCCCTCATAGTCCCAAACCTTCCCCTTGATTGACCCAGCCCTACACCCAGGTCTAAATGTCCCTCATAGTCCCAAACCTTCCCCTTGTTTGACCCAGCCCTACACCCAGGTCTATATGTCCCACATAGTCCCAAACCTTCCCCTTGATTGACCCAGCCCTACACCCAGGTCTACATGTCCCTCATAGTCCCAAACCTTCCCCTTGATTGACCCAGCCCTACACCCAGGTCTATATGTCCCACATAGTCCCAAACCTTCCCCTTCATTGACCCAGCACTACACCAGGTCTAAATGTCTCTCATAGTCCCAAACCTTCCCCTTGATTGACCCAGCCCTACACCCAGGTCTAAATGTCCCTCATAGTCCCAAACCTTCCCCTTGATTGACCCAGCTCTACACCCAAGTCTAAATGTCCCTCATAGTCCCAAACCTTCCCCTCTATTGACCCAGCCCTACACCCAGGTCTAAACGTCCCTCATAGTCTCAAACCTTCCCATGATTGATCCAGCCTTACAATCAGGTCAATATGTCCCTCATAGTCCCACACCTTCCCCTTGATCCACACAGCCCTACACCCAGGTCTGTATGTCCCATGTAGCCCCACACCTTCCCCTTGGTCGACCCAGCCCAACACCCAGGTCTATATGTCCAATGTAGACCCACACCTTCTCATGAGTTGACCCAGCCCTACACCCAGGTCTGTATGTCCGATGTAGTCCCAAACCTTCCCCTTGATTGACCCAGCCCTACACCCAGGTCTCAATGTCCCTCATAGTCCCAAACCTTC
This sequence comes from Haliotis rubra, assembly GCF_003918875.1. Lineage (NCBI taxonomy): Eukaryota > Metazoa > Mollusca > Gastropoda > Lepetellida > Haliotidae > Haliotis > Haliotis rubra. The sequence goes on along the minus strand of NW_025765200.1, from coordinate 77,046 downwards.
CCCTTGTTTGACCCAGCCCTACACCCAGGTCTATATGTCCCACATAGTCCCACACCTTCCTCTTGATTGACCCAGCCCTACACCCAGGTCTAAATGTCCCTCATAGTCCCAAACCTTCCCCTTCATTGACCCAGGCCTACACCCAAGTCTATATGTCCCATATAGTCCTACACCTTCCCCATGATCCACACAGCCCTACACCAAGGTCTGTATGTCCCATGTAGTCCCACACCTTCCCCTTGGTCGACCCAGCCCAACACCCAGGTCCATATGTCCAATGTAGACCCACAGCTTCCCTTTGTTGGACCCAGCCCTACACCCAGGTCTGTATGTCCGATGTAGTCCCAAACCTTCCCCTTGATTGACCCTGCTCTACACCCAAGTCTAAATGTCCCTCATAGTCCCAAACCTTCCCCTTGATTGACCCAGCCCTACACCCAGGTCTAAATGTCCCTCATAGTCCCAAACCTTTCCCTTGTTTGACCCAGCCCTACACCCAGGTCTATATGTCCCACATAGTCCCAAACCTTCCCCTTGATTGACCCAGCCCTACACCCAGGTCTAAATGTCCCTCATAGTCCCAAACCTTCCCCTTGATTGACCCAGCCCTACACCCAGGTCTAAATGTCCTCATAGTCCCAAACCTTCCCTCTTTGATTGACTCCAGTTTCACATCCAGGTCTAAATGTCCCACATAGTCCCAAACCTTCCCCTTGCTGACCCAGAAGCTCTACACCCAGGTCTATATGTCCCTATAGTCCCAAACCTTCCCCTTGATTGACCAAGCTCCTACACCCAGGTCTCTATGTCCACATAGTCCCAAACCTTCCCCTTGATTGACCCAGCCCTACAACCAGGTCTTAAAATGTCCTCATAGTCCCAAATCTTCCCTTGATTGACCCAGCTCCTACACCCAGGTCTGTGTCCCACATAGTCCAACACCTTCCCCTTGGATCCATGGTCAGGCCTACACCCAAGTCTATATGTCCCATATAGTCCTACACCTTCCCCTTGATCCATACAGCCCTACACCCAGGTCTGTATGTCCCATGTAGCCCCACAGCTTCCCCTTTGTCGACCCAGCCCAACATCCAGGTCTGTATGTCCAATGTAGACCAACACCTTCCCCTTCATCGACCCAGCCCTACACCCAGGTCTGTATGTCCGATGTAGTCCAAAACCTTCCCCTTGATTGACTCCAGCCCTACACCCCAGGCTCCAAATGTCCCCTATAGTCCCAAACCTTCCCCTTGATTGACCCAGCCCTACACCCAGGTCTATATGTCCCACATAGTCCCAAACCTTCCCCTTGTTTGACCCAGCCCTACACCCAGGTCTAAATGTCCCTCATAGTCCCAAACCTTCCCCTTTTGATTGGACCCAGCTCCTACACCCAGGTCTGTATGTCCCACATAGTCATAACACTCTTTCCTTGTTGGATCCACGGGCAGCCCTTACACCATAGGTCTGTATGTCCCATGTAGCTCCCACACCTTTCCTCTTTGGTCGACCAGGCCCAACACCCAGGTCCATATGTCCAATGTAGACTCCACAGCTTCCCTTGGTTGACCCAGCTCAACACCCAGGTCTGTATGTCCAATGTAGACCCACAATTTCTCTCTTCATCGACTCCAGCCCTACACCCAGGTCTGTATGTCCGATGTAGTCCCAAACCTTTCCCCTTGGATTGACCCAGCTCCTACACTCCAGGTCTAAATGTCCCTGATAGTCCCAAACCTCCCTCTCTTTGATTGACCCAGTCCTACACCCAGGTCTATATGTCCTGGACATAGTCCCAAACCTTCCCCTTGGATTGACCCAGCCTCTACACCCAGGCTCAAATGTCCCTATAGTGCCAAACCTTTCCCCTTGATTGACCCCAGGCAGCTCCTACACCCAAGTCTAAAATGTCCTCATAGTCCCAAACCTTCCACTTGATTGACCCAGCTCTCTACACCCAGGTTTAAATGTCCCTCATAGTCCCAAACTTCCCTTGATTGACCCAGCCCCTACACCTCCAAGTCTATATGTCCCACATAGTCTCACACCTTCCCTTGGATCCACATGTAGACCTACACCAAGGTCTGTATGTCCTATGTAGTCCCACACCTTCCCTTTGGTCGACCCAGTGCCCAACACCTAGGTCCATATGTCCAATGTAGACTCCACAGCTTCCCCTTTTGCTGGGACTCCAGCCTCCTCTACCTCCAGGTCTGTATGTCCGATGTAGTCCCAAACCTTCCCTTGATTGACCCCTGCTCTCTACACCCAAGTCTAAATGTCCCTCATAGTCTCCCAAACCTTCCCTTGATTGATCCAGCCCTACACCCAGGTCTAAATGTCCCTCATAGTCCCAAACCTTCCCCTTGATTGACCCAGCCCTACACCCAGGTCTATATGTCCCACATAGTCCCAAACCTTCCCCTTGATTGACCCAGCCCTACACCCAGGTCTAAATGTCCCTCATAGTCCCAAACCTTCCCCTTGATTGACCCAGCCCTACACCCAGGTCTAAATGTCCCTCATAGTCCCAAACCTTCCCCTTGATTGACCCAGCTCTACATCCAGGTCTAAATGTCCCACATAGTCCCAAACCTTCCCCTTGGTTGACCCAGCTCTACACCCAGGTCTATATGTCCCTCATAGTCCCAAACCTTCCCCTTGATTGACCCAGCCCTACATCCAGGTCTCTATGTCCACATAGTCCCAAACCTTCCCCTTGATTGACCCAGCCCTACACCCAGGTCTAAATGTCCCTCATAGTCCCAAACCTTCCCCTTGATTGACCCAGCCCTACACCCAGGTCTGTATGTCCCACATAGTCCAACACCTTCCCCTTGATCCATACAGCCCTACACCCAGGTCTGTATGTCCCATGTAGCCCCACACCTTCCCCTTGGTCGACCCAGCCCAACACCCAGGTCCATATGTCCAATGTAGACCCACAGCTTCCCCTTGGTTGACCCAGCCCAACACCCAGGTCTGTATGTCCAATGTAGACCCACAATTTCCCCTTCATCGACCCAGCCCTACACCCAGGTCTGTATGTCCGATGTAGTCCCAAACCTTCCCCTTGATTGACCCAGCCCTACACCCAGGTCTAAATGTCCCTGATAGTCCCAAACCTCCCCCTTGATTGACCCAGTCCTACACCCAGGTCTATATGTCCGACATAGTCCCAAACCTTCCCCTTGATTGACCCAGCCCTACACCCAGGTCTAAATGTCCCTCATAGTGCCAAACCTTCCCCTTGATTGACCCAGCCCTACACCCAGGTCTAAATGTCCCTCATAGTCCCAAACCTTCCACTTGATTGACCCAGCTCTACACCCAGGTTTAAATGTCCCTCATAGTCCCAAACCTTCCCCTTGATTGACCCAGCCCTACACCCAAGTCTATATGTCCCTCATAGTCTCACACCTTCCCCCTGATCCACACAACCCTACACCCAGGTCTGTATGTCCCATGTAGCCCCACACCTTCCCCTTGGTCGACCCAGCCCTACACCCAGGTCTATATGTTCCACATCTTCCCCTTCATCAACCCAGCCCTACACCCAGGTCTATTTGCCCCACGTAGTCCCAAAACGTTCCCTTAAACGACCCAGCCCTCCATCTCCCATGTAGTCCCACACCCAGGTCTATATGCCCCATGTAGTCCCACACCTTCCCCTTGATCGACCAAGCTCTACACCCAACTCTGTATGTCCTATGTAGTCTCACACCTTACCCTTTGTCGACCCAGCCCTACACCCAACTCTGTATGCCCTATGTAGTCTCACACCTTCACCTTGATCGACCCAGCCCTACACCCAGGTCTAAATGTCCCATGTAGTGCCACACCTTCCCCTTGATCGACCCTTCTCTACACCCAGGTCTAAATGTCCCATGTAGTGCCACACCTCTTTCCCTTGATCGACCCAGCCCTACACCCAGTTCTTAATGTGTAGTCTCACACCTTCCCCTTGATCCACTCTGCCCCTACACCCAGGTCTGTATGTCTTCAGGTGTTGTCCCACACCTTCAGTCACAAACCTTCGGAGAAATGCTCATTCGTGGGGAATCTACCTGACAGCATTACTGATTGTTCGATCACACTCGTGCAGTGTTCTTTGATAGGTTGTGTTAACCTATTGACGCGACATAACAAAGACTTTAAAAACGCACCGAAAGGCAATAAAGTCACTATACATGCAGGTTCAATTCACACTCAGGTGAATGTGTACTTGACACTTGTTACATTGAGTCTCACAATGAAACAAGTCTTTACATTATCATGAAAGTAGATGTGCATCATACAATATCATGACGGGTAACAATGTAGACGAGGAATAGTGGATTGCGGTATCATTTTATTACACACATAATGCATGTCGTTCTATGACCCCACAATTCAACACTGATAGGACGGTCAGAACAGAAGATGTCAGTTACGAGTGTGACCTCCAATGACGGCAACACAACGTCCCTCCGATTCATTTGCTGTCGCGCTTGTCTTCCCGGCGGGAATGAATAAACAGTGCCATTAGAAAGTGGTCAAAGTCAAAGTCAAAAGATGTTCATTGTATGAAAGGCCTCCTGCCCATATACATGAGAGTTACAGTGATAAAGGAATATTCTGGATATTTACATATATGTTTAAGGGTATACAATTCGCTTTATAAGAAGATCTCTTTTAGCTAATGCATATTTTATATATAAGGGCAATTGAGCAAGAATATTTTCATTATTGGTTTGTAACAAAGATATAGATGCATAATGGGGCTGCTTTGCAAGAAGATGGTGCGGTATATATTTCTGTCTTAATTCGTGATAACAAGGACATATCAGGGTAAAATGAATTTCATTTTCTATTCCAACGTTACATAAAGGACAATATCGACGTTCTTTCAGGACAGTGGTTTTTCTACCCTCATTAATCATTAAAGATAACAAATCTAAACGATACTTTACGAACATTGTTCTTAAACTATATGTTGTAATTATTGATAAGTAGAAAGTGGTCAAATGTGTATATGTTATATTTGAAATTACACTTTCTTAATAAAGTACAGATAACCCAACAAGTTCTCGGACTGATTATCATCAAGCCATTTATCCTTGACTAGCTTCAACGAACCTGTGACCTTATACTAGCTCAAACGGAGAGAGAACCTAAGTGACTCCTGCCTGAATCTCTAGCCACAAATAAGACATAAGGACCCTCATAAGAACCCTCTTGGAATGGCCCCCGAATATTGATCGAATGTTAAAGAATTAAAGCAGAATGCAGCTCGAATATTTCAAATGTCCTTCAAATGCACCTAGAATGTAACTCGAATGTCCGAAATGCATCAAGAATGCTGCCCGAATTTTCCACGATTGGGTATAAAATCCGGTTGAATCTGGACTATTCACCAGTCACTGCCCAACTCCCATAGAGTATGGACCACCTGGACCATGTTGCGGTGATCCCGATTGCTGTCCTCCAGCAAGCCCAGATTGAAAGAGATGTGGAAAAGAAACAGGAGAAGACCCAGGAGATTCCAGGCCAGACCATGGTTGACAAGAAAGGAGGAGGCTGTTTGACATTACACAAGACTGATGGAAGAGCTCAAAGTTGGGGACACGCAGCCATTATTCAACTACCTTAGGGTGGAGCCTGCCATGTTTGATGAGTTGGTGCAGAAAGTGGGACCAAGAATACAGTAGCAGGATACATATATGAGAAAGGTGCTACCTCCCCCGGTTTGAAGCTAGCCATCATATGACTCTCCAGAGAGACGAGAGAATCTACAACTACAGGATCAGCAGGGGCCGACGGGTAGTGGAAAATGCATTTGGAATCATGGCACACAGTTGGCAAATCCTCCTCACCACCATGCTGCCAAGGCCTTCCGTTTTGAAGGACATCATTGAATGCTGTGTCTCCCTGCACAACATGGTGAGGACTCGTTATCCTAATCTCTACAATGGTATGGTGGATGAGGGAGATGAGCAGCACAAACATGGTGAGGACCTGCTATCCTAATCTCCACAGTGGTATGGTGCCATGAGGGAGATGAGCAGCACAACATAGGTGAGGACTCGCTTATCCTAATCTCTACAGTGGTATGGTGGATGAGGGAGATGAGCAGCACAACATGGTGAAGGGAATCGTTATCCTAATCTCTACAATGGTATGGTGGATGAGGGAGATGAGCAGCACCAACATGGTGAGGACTCGTCATCCTAATCTCCACAATGGCATGGGTGGATGAGGGAGATGAGCAGCACAACATGGTGAGGACTCCTGCTATCCCAATCTCTACAATGGTATGAGGGTGGATGAGGGAGATGAGCAGCACAACATGGTGAGGACTTAGACATCCCTCATCTCCACAATGGTACATGGTGGATGAGGGAGATGAGCAGCACAACATGGTGAGGACTCGTTATCCTAATCTCCACAGTGGTATGGTGGATGAGGGTGAGATGAGCAGCACAGCTATGGTGAGGAATCGTTATCCTAATCTCTACAGTGGTATGGTGGATGAGGGAGATGAGCAGCACAACATGGTGAGGAATCGTTATCCCATCTCTACAATGGTATGGGTGGATGAGGGAGATGAGCAGCACAACATGGTGAGGACTTGTCATCCTAATCTCCACAAATGGTATGGTGGATGAGGGAGATGAGCAGCACAACATGGTGAGGACTCGTTATCCCAATCTCTACAATGGTATGGTGGATGAGGGAGATGAGCAGCACAACATGGTGAGGACTCTGTTATCCTCATCTCCACAATGGTATGGTGGATGAGGGGAGATGAGCAGCACAACATGGTGAGGACTCGTTATCCTCATCTCCACAATGGTATGGTGGATGAGGGAGATGAAGCACAACTTGATGAGGACTCGTTATCCTAATCTCTACAATGGTATGGTGGATGAGGAGATGAGCAGCACAACATGGTGAGGACTCGTTATCCTAATCTCCACAAATGGTATGGTGGATGAGGGAGATGAGCAGCACTTTAATATGGTGAGGGACTCGCTTATCCTAATCTCTGCTAACGGTATGGTGGATGAGGGAGATGAGCAACTTTTATCATGGTGAGGAATCGTTATCCTAATCTCTACAATGGTATGGTGGATGAGGGAGATGACAGCACATCATGGTGAGGACTCGTTGTCCTAATCTCCAGAATGGCATGGGTGGATGAGGGAGATGAGAGCGGCAGCACAACATGGTGAGGACTCACTTATCCTAATCTCCACAGTGGTACATGGTGGATGAGGGAGATGAGCAGCGCTAAATATGGTGAGGACTCGTTATCCTTAATCTCCACAGTGGTGGTATGGTGGATTGAGGGAGGATGGTTGGCACAACATGGTGAGGACCTCGTTATCCTAATCTCTACAAATGGTATGGTGGATGAGGGAGATGAGCAGCACAACATGGTGAGGAATCGTTATCCTAATCTCTACAATGGTATGGTGGATGAGGAGATGAGCAGCACAACATGGTGCCAGGAAGCTGGAGACACTTGCGCAGCTTGAAGGTGTGAATGATGTCTGAAGTTTCAGTGACGTCTTTAAGGGACTCGAGCGGTGTTCCGATGAACAGGGCTCATTTGAAGAGCATTCGAGACGTTCTGACTGTATTCGAGGTGCATTCGATGTACATTCGAGCTGTATTCCAAGTGCAATCGAAATATTCCGATAGGTTTGAGGGGTATTCCACCCTAAATTCCACCAGCAATCAAGAGAAAGTACATTCGAGGCGCATTCGGGACATTCTTGCAGACTTTGAAGTGGCTTGCTTCTTCGATTCTCCTTCGAATACGTTCAGAATGCAGTTAGAATGCACTTCAAATGCTGTTCGATATTTTCCACTTCGAATGTACCTGCGAAAGTTTTGAACATGTTCAAAAATATTCGGACATGTTACAAGAATTGACACGAATGGTTAGGTGCATTCGGAATGTAGTAAGAAGTTTTAGAATGCAGTTCAATTTCAAGCAATCTCCAGGAATTTACATTCCGACGGCATTCAGCTCATTCCGCCTCAAGTGTGAAGGGGGTATTACTGAAGTCCAATATTCTAAACCGGACCTTCACGGATGTTTTACAGAATCTGGCTACGTGAGAGGACAGCCTTTGAGCATGGATTACGCGTGGAGAAAGCGCATATTAAATCGACTATTATTATTGCTTTAACCCTGAGATTACAGGGAGTTTAAAATTCGTTCAGTAGTAGTTGTGGTGTCAACTGAAGGTTGTCATGGTTTGCATGAGTGTACGGTGGAGTAGCACAATTAGCGATGTAATAGCATGTTGTCGCTGTTATGTGTGTTGTGGCAGTAGAGGTGGTGCTTGTAATCATTATAGTAGTGCACGAGAAGAATTTAATAATAATAATAATCATAGTCCATTTATATTGGCAGCATTTATCCATGCACATTGCATGCTCAAAGCGCTGACATATTACTCCAACAGTACAGAACACTCCTTTGGATACAACCGGTCGCTCAAGGTTCAAATTCAGACTACCATCGTATCATCATACCAGGTACCCAATTTTACTGCTGGTGGACAGAGGCAAGTTTGAACAAACTCACTTGCCTAGGGTGAGACCACATGTATCACATATATGCTTCGTTGTGGGCAGGACTGAAGTCCTAGATACTCTCAGGAGTCAAGCTGCAAACACGGTCACCCATCCGAGGACTGTCCGCGACCACCGTTGCTTAACTTCAACTGATTGTGACCACGGAAGCTCTACTTTCACAGGACCACGCACCGCCACCGCAAGTATTTGAACTGCATGAAGGCATTCAAGCGCCCAACTTGATATGCCAAGATATGATATGTATTAAAACGAAGTTGCACAGCTACTGGCGACTATTTGAGATCGCAATTAGATTTATAATACTCAATTAGTAAGATATTCTACAATAACAGTCGATTAGATCCAATGAAACACATTCCGTTTCACCTACATTTTATCGCTTCGCAGCACAAGGGACGTATTATCACGTATATAAACCAACAAGCAAAAATTACATCTGGCAGTTTGATGTACATGTATTCACTTTATTCGCTTGTTCACTCTGAGCTCACAGGTTCACAGACAGGTAGGTTCGATTTGTTTCGCTGCTCGTGAAGCCTCATGAAGACTTTCTCCTACACCTAACGTAACTGTGCATAACTCTTAACATTGCATAAAATACAAGAGTTATTTGAAAAGTTATTAAAGTAAGGCTAAATTAACATGTGGCATAGCACTTTCCATGATATCTGATATCAGTATCGCGCGTGCCCACATTGAACTTATTCACTTGTTGCGTGCTTTTCTCACCTGGAAGTTCGCACACCTGATATTGAATATTTAAAGAATGGTTTATCATTCTCAATCATCTGAATGTTGTGGAAAAAACGTTAATTTCAACCTAAACTACGCGTAAGTCTTGACACAAACTACAGAAAATCAGTGTCTCCGGGCGTGGGTATGCTGGAGACTTGAATGGTCGAAATGAAGTGGCCAGAGATAATGGAGTCCATCGAAACACGATCTCATCTCAATGGAGACGTTTTCAACATTATGGCAACCCGAAAAATTACCTCCGACCGGCAGTCATTCGTATAGCGTCACATCAAGAACACAACTACATTCGGCTGAAACATCAAAAACCAACCATTGACGTTAGTGGAGTGGGGAGAAGCGTTAGTTCAGACATGGAACAACATTCCCCAGCATTCCTAAGCTTTCTTCAATCAAATAATGCAGTTTACTTTATTCAAGTAGTAAAACAGATCGAGAATATTTCCTTAGCTCAAAGTTTTCGTCACGTGACGTTAAATATTAACTCACTCCACTCACCCTAGCTTAAAAGTCATGTTTCTTTCGGTTTGGGGTCAGGGGTTGGGGGGGGAGTGCTGTTAGCTTGCAGATGGTGGTTAAAGCGTTCGCTCATCATTACAAAGGCCAGGTTCGATTCCCCACGTAAGGTTGGCAATGGTGAAAATCATTTCTGGTGTTCCCCGTAGTGATATTACTGGAATATTCCTAAAAGGCGGCGTAAAGAGCCTTACTAACTCACTCACTCATTCTTTGGTTTGCAAATGGAATGATAGATAATTCAGCTTATTTTGACGTAATTACAGTAATTTCTAGCGTTATTGAATACAGTTTGACTCATTTATGAAAAATATGTTCGTTGCTCAAAAAACACTGCAGTAGCTCGACCAAAGGTGACACTTTGGCATGTGATTAATTCATACGATTTTGCACAAGCATTCAGAGCGCACGCCATGGTGAACCATGAGGGTGCATGCACCACGCTCTTTGTGGAAACGCGACCCTGCGTGTTCGAGTAACGTGGCCGCAATTTCCATCACCTGACATGCAACACGTGTGCAGAATTTTTAGGTAAAAGAAACACGTTAACAGTTGTTGGGGTTACACAATTCTCATGCCACGCCTACAAATGCTGAACGTGGACGTGCAATTTCCCTACTCCAGGCTGTCCAGTCTACTGCGACTGTTGTACGTGCCATGAGATGCAGTAGACATCTGATCACCCAAGATCATGACGGTGATCTGTGACGACACTGCGTGTCGAAATTCAGCTGTATCGTTTTACGACCGCAACGTCAACCAGTAACGCACTGCTTAGGGGGCGCGTAACTGCCCAGACCATACAAACCACCTGCGTGCTACCCATCTTCGTGCCTGATACCCTTATGTCGGCTGATTCTGACATAGGTAAACTGTAATGAACGCCCTATGCTGGGCACAAATGCAGCGATGAATGAACCAGAGACAGTTGTATAGGGTTGTGTGTGAAGATGAATCACGTTTTATGCCGCAATTTGCCAACGGAAGAAGGCGAACGTGGCGTCAGAGCAGTGAACGTCACGCCGACAGTGCTGGTGCGCCAGAAAGTATATATAGTCTCCTTATAGTAACGTAATGGTTCCCCATAGTAGCGTAATGGTTTCCTTTATAGTAGCGTAATGGTTTCCTTATAGTAGCGTAATGGTTTGAACCGCCATTTTCCCTAGCTTCTAATGCCTAGCCCTCCCCTGCAATGCTAAAGCCCTAAATGAAGCAAAGTCCAGATGTCCCCAGGTTCTGAATCTCCCAACTCAATGGGGTTTCTGATTAATTTAAATGGGTTTTGTTTGTTACTATCAAAATTATATATAGTCCAGAGACTGTGTGTTAGTCTATATGGTTTAGGTAACTTTTCTGCGAGGACCTACGGAAACGTCTTCTTGTAATTGGTTGGAACCTCAAGGCAGTGTGATATCCTGATACCAAGTCCTTGTCCCAGAGCTGCTGTCGTTCAAGGGCTGCCCATAGTCCAGGCCTCCAACTCCAACATGGCAATGCGAACCACACACTGCTGTTTCGACATGAACAACCTGGGAAATGCGGCTATTCACGTAGTAGAGTCGCCATCGGGATTAACTGACCGTGATCCCATCGAACGGGATGCTCTTGGAAGAAGTCTTCGTGGGACGTCAACCCCCGAATGTTCAAGAGCGTGGTGCTATGTATACTCTTTACAAAAAGTATGGGAACATGAACTGTCAATTTGGATAGGAAGTATAAGCTTTAACAAACTTTTCAAAGACAGACATATTATGACCACCACCATTTCTCTTTATCACCACTCCGAAACAAAACGCATTGGGTATCATTGTAGATTTTGAAGGTCGTTCAAGAGAAGGTCATTTTTTTACCATTAATTTTGACAATCATCTTATATTACACCGTTGTTGGTGTTTGTGTTTCAGACGGGTGTTTTTCTTTGTTTCAAAATGAAGTCATTACCTTGCAAATTTCTCGTCATCTTCTTTCAAGAGCGATTACTGTACAAACAGCTATGGTCAGAAGGAAGTGCAAATGGTGATGCACTCTCAAAACATTCATTATTTTCATATCAACATTGATAGACTCCGACATATCTCCCTGTTTTTTCAATCGTAAATTAAGAATGAAGTTGCCCTACTTTTTTAAGAGTATAGTTACAGCAATGGAGCAAGTTGCCTGCCGCTGTGTTCATGGGTGTCAGGCAGTCAATGGAGCAAGTTTGTCTTGTACGGGACATACAGGGTACATACAGGGTACACACAGGGTACCGAACAAGCTCCACACGTACTACTTTTTGTCCCAAACATTCCCATACAGAAGTATGTTGCTTTGTCAAGTGAATCTGGGGCCCCAAAGGCTATCCCTAGCGCTACGACTGTCGTAACTCCAATACTTTAACATGTACTTACGACGGTCGTAGCGTTACGATACAGCTTTGTGAAACGGGGACCTGGTTTATATACGTTAACAGCTGGATTAGGTCTACCAGAAATTCTAGTTAATGACAATGGTTCAGTGAAGAGTTTGAGTTGTTTCTGACAACAAATGGTGTGTATCGTGTGAAAACTGCACCGTATCATCCTGCGTCGGGTGGACTTGCAGAGAGAGCCGTGAGAACATTCAAGGAAGCTTTGAAGAAGAATATTGGAGGATCAATTGACACGAGACTGTCAAGGTTCCTATTTCGATATCGACCAACACCGCAATCTTCAACCGTACAAGTCCAGCAGAGTTACTCATTGGGCGACGTTTGAAAACTCATCTAGATTAAGTTCATCCTAACTTGTCTCAGACGGTGAAAGCCAAACAGATGAAACAGGAAGAATATCATGATCAACATGCTCGAGACAGAGACTTTACCATTACAGACTCAGTCTATGTGAAGAACTTTTCATCCGGACCTAATTCCCGGCAACCGTAAAGAAGCAAAGTGGACCATTTTCCTGTACAGTAGAACTATCTGATGGCAGAGTTGCCAGGCGACATCAAGATCATATCTCTCACCTTACAGATATAACAACCGTTCCACAGATATCCGACAATCTGTCAACGATGCCGACTCAACTACCAACCTGTACAACGTCAGAGAGGGTTGACTCCAACATCGCAACCAGAAGTTCAGCACAAGGGGTGAGCACAGCCGTATCACCTGTTAAATCATCTGAGGTCGCAGAACTACCTCAACAATCCGAGGTGGTGATGTCTGTTCCTTTATAACCTGATCCAGTGACGAGACCATCAAGACGACAGAGGAAAGCTCCGAGAGACTATGTGCGCTAGCTGTTTAAATGATCAGTTTTATGAACTTCAAAATTCCATTAAATAGTTCTAGGGTGAAGGGAGTTTCTATGCTTTTTAAACTGTGATTTCCTGGATTTTATCTTGTGCAGTGCTACAATGAAATGATGTATGCTCCGGAAAGGACTTTAAATCAAAGCATTTCACTGTGACAGATACAGACTGTGCAAGAGTAAAGGCAATTAGTTTGCTTTATAAGTACTGTTTCTCTTGGGGAAATTATAAATGTGTGAACCAAAGAGGATGTAGTGTGGTGATATGAGAAGGTGCATGATACATTACAGTAAGGGAGATGTTGTTACACAAAGACTCACAACGCAATAATGCTCTCCCGCACTGGTTTACACGGCCCAAAAATATTATTATTTTATTATTATTATATGATATTTGTATAGCGCCAATATCCAGCTCAGCTCAGCTTCTCAAAGGCGCTTCGTTTTTCCTTCGATCATGGGATGTCAATCTCTACGTACACGGCACATCATATTTTTCAGTCTCAACTTCCTAAGGATCATACAACTTTTGCAGCAACTAGGCGCACCATATTAATGTGGCTTTCCTTTCGTTAGGAGGTAACCATTCACAGGTGGATGGACTGGGACACATATTCACAGTACTTTGTCCAAGTTGACTGCACGTTGCTATACCCGCAACAAGGTGTTTGCACGTGTTCATGTGGCCACCATCTGGTCATATACCAACGGATTCGTGGGTTCCTTTTTGGGTTGCGTACTGTACACAAGGGCTTGTGACAACACTGAAAGAGTCTGGACACAAATAGGTGACTCCAAGGCTTTTACACCCGGTCACAGGTGGGCTCGATCCCGGCACCTTTAGCTCGCTGGATCACTATCCTGACACCTCAGATTGCTCGCCCACCACGTCCCCAAAACGCAGGGAAACAACCCAGATTGAGACTGAACAAGCTCATCGTTGTACGATACTGACTCAAAATCTATCGTGAGAGTAAGTCCATCAGCTCAACATAGCAATAGTCTAATGTGGGCGGACACAGCGAGCACAATGTTTGGACCCGGAAGTGCAGATAAGCCAAGGGAGGTAACTCTCAACCAGACAGACAACAGCACACAAATGTGATGCGAAGACCAAAGCTAATTGGATATTTTTTGGGTAAGAGTTCCTTTTCTTGAATCATTTGTGGAGACAAAATCGGAATTCTGTGATTTTCTGGAGGGATTTACGAGAACAGTGTGAGAGACAAAACTAAACTGTTCGGTAGATACAGTGGAGGAATGTCAGTTCTTAATAATGAAGAGTTGATCAGTATCTATCATGTGTTTGAAAACTCTGTCACAATCCTCCAAAATAGCCCGCTACATATGGAACTGGCAAAATTATACCATACTGGTTTTTACCTACATATCTCCAGAGAATTCATCAATTTATGAAAACAGTGACTGTGGTGGCCTTGGTTATCTTGAAGAATAAGTCCATATTTTTTCACATCAGGGATATACAGGATATCAATTTCTCGCCGCATACCTAAACGCAAGAACTAAAGATCTCTTGGATATATTCCAAGTGATGACATTGATTTTATTCAACATGACATAGACAATTACCCAAGTGATGACATTGATTTTATTCAACATGACATAGACAATTACCCAAGTGATAACATTGATTTTATTCAACATGACATAGACAATTCCCCAAGTGATGACTTTGCTATTCCCAGATCCAACTATGATAAATGTTTGAAAAATTATGGAAAAACTGTCAGAGCTGTGTAGAAGCTTTGGTGTCCATATATGGAATGGTTGGCTGTTTGCTGATAAACATGGAGACTTCACATGTTTCATCTGTCATGGTTCAAATGTTGGAACTACTAGTATATGATAGTTTCAGCAAAGTTATTTCCCTGTTTAAGTGATTTTAAAGTGGAAGAAGTTGATTATGTGACTGTGAACCTAACAGCAGTGTGTGAAATAGATTCCAAATTTGCTAGCCAGTTTGGCTAGCTATGTCTGAAAGTTACTAGCCCACAAAATAATTCACTAGTCCGAAATTTGAATGTAGACATGGATTTCATCATAAGCTGCTAAGTCGATGGACATTTTTATCATCCCATAATCTTGCATGATTTAAGTGAGTGAGTTAGTGTGACATACAGACCCTGAAGCAAATATATCCAAGAAAGCCCACGCAAGTCTAGAAAATGTGGCAAGTCTAGATTTCCATGAAGATGTCTTTTCAAAGTTGATGGATAAAGTCACAAATACTTACATCGTTGAGGGACACTGCTTTGAGCCATATGATATATATTTTCTGTGTTTCTTCAATCAAGGGCGACACAACAATGACAGTGGCATGGCTTGTATTTTCTGCTGCCTTGTATAAATAGGGAGAATTTCGAATGTCAGTGATTTTCCACTCCTGGTTGGAGAACAAAACAACACATCTTTACCACTTAAGTACTTTTCAATCATTGTATTCTGATTTGGACGATTGCTATGTATATTTGCTTTCATCCTCATCACAGTTGCCTGAGATTTTTACTCTGAGATGGAAAACATTTTGAAATCATCCCCTCTCCCCGCCAGTGTAAAATGAAATAGTTAAAGAAAATACTCAGATTTTGTCAGTCATCAGGTCTCTAGTGTAATCACACATGTTGTTTGTCTGGAGTGAGAGGACAGGGCAAAAGCAGGAGGCCTTGGCTCAGTGTGGGGTCTTGGGGAGTGGTGGGGGAGTTAATATTTAACACCAGTGACTGCTAGAGATCAACTGATAATTACAAGCACTGTGCTGGCTTGTGAATTCAGCAGATTGGTACAGACCCCGAGTCTGTGGAAATCTAGACTTGGCACATTTTCTAGACTAGCGTTGGATTTCTTGGATATATTTGCTTCAGGGTCTGTATAACAGACTGTGTGTAATACAGTGTGTAATACAGTGTGTGATACAGTGTGTAATACAGTGTGTGATACAGTGTGTGATACAGTGTGTAATACAGTGTGTGATACAGTGTGTGATACAGTGTGTGATACAGTGTGTGATACAGTGTGTAATACAGTGTGTGATACAGTGTGTGATACAGTGTGATACAGTGTGTGATACAGTGTGTGATACAGTGTGTGATACAGTGTGTGATACAGTGTGTGATACAGTGTGATACAGTGTGTGATACAGTGTGTGATACAGTGTGATACAGTGTGTGATACAGTGTGTGATACAGTGTGTGATACAGTGTGTAATACAGTGTGATACAGTGTGTGATACAGTGTGTAATACAGTGTGTGATACAGTGTGTGATACAGTGTGATACAGTGTGTGATACAGTGTGATACAGAGTGTGATACAGTGTGTGATACAGTGTGTGATACAGTGTGTGATACAGTGTGTAATGATGACTTAATAATATCATTACTGAACAGGGGGTGAACTTTAACATTGACAGCTGAAAAACAATAAATCTCCTGGGCCTGATGGCATAGATGCTGAATTTATTAAATCGTCAAAACCATATTCAGCTCAACATCTTGCATTACTTTTTAATCAAATATTTAATACAGGCTACTTCCCGGCTGTGTGGGGTACAAGTATTATATGCTCTCTGTTCAAGTCAGGACTAAGTGAGTGAGTGAGTGAGTTAGAATTTAACGTCACCTCGGCAATATTTCAGCCATATAGTGACGAGAAATGTTTTGCATAAACAATAAATTAAATTTGCTAAATAATCAGTCATCGAAGGACTGTAAAGTAACTAGAGTATCACAGATGGAGTCTAAAACTAGCATGGACATGTAAAACTATTTTACTTACGAAGAGTCAGGACTAAGGCAAGGCACTGTGATTAGAGATGTATTTCTTTAATAGATTCACTTTGTAAATTGTTTACTTGTATTTTTACATCTGGACTGAGGAAGTGGTGTATGAGTAATGAAACTGTTAGTGAGTATCAGGCTGGATTTACAGCTAATTATAGCTATGTTAACCATATTTTTCATTGAATGTTCATGTACAAAAGTATGCTCATAAAAAAGGGGAAGATTTTATTGTGTTTTTGTAGATTTCGCAAAGGAGTTTGATACAATTAATCATAAAGTTTTGTTGTTTTGTCTAAAGGATGATGGAATAACTGGTAAATTTTAAAATATGTTAGTGTCCATGTATTGGAAGTTGGTAGCCTGTGTTAGGACTTCAAATTTACTCCCAGATACTTTCAGGTGTAATCAAGGCTGTTGTTAGTGTAATGAATATGTAAATGTTTCAACAGATTATTTCCTTTTTTACTGTAAATAATTCACAATAAAACTATATATAATTAACGTGATTGCTGACCATCTGCTCCCAATTGTGCAGATCAATGCTCCTGCTGTTGATCACTGGATTGTCTGGTTCAGACTCAATTATTTACAGACCGCTGCCATATAGCTGGAATATTGCTGAGTGTTGCGTAAAACTCAACTCAGTCATTCACGCTGACAACACAGTGATTGATCATTTTATGAGCGTTTCAAAGGATAATACAGGCAGTTGTTTCCATTTTTTCATAAAAAGTAGCTATTTCTGTTATTTTTTCTTGCTATGAATTGTTCAATTTTACAAATGTCCTTTGTTGTTGAGATAAATCTTTCAAATGATAGGGTAAACTGTTTAAGACTTGAGTTGTAGATAAATCTTTTGGCTATGAGTAAGATATGATTACCTATGTGAGTGTTTCAGCCTAAGCCAAACATTATACAGTATTTTGGTACTTTCAGAGTACTGTCGAAATATTTATTAATGAAATTCTCTGCCAGAGACTAAAAACAGTCTGATATTCATAAAAGACATTTAAAATATTTTCAGAATCAGTTTTGCAAAAAGAGCATAGATCATCATCAACTAACTTCATTTTCAATAACTCCCTTTTTTTGTATATTACTCTGTTAATGAATCTATACTGGAAGTCTAATAGCTTGCAATCACTTGTACATTTCACATAACAAACTAAGGCATCTTTCCAGTTGATATCATGATCAAAAGACCGCCTCCGTGGTGTAGTGGTTAGAGCGTCCGCCCCGAGAGCGGAAGGTCGCGGGTTCGATCCCCGACCGCATCATACCAAAAGACGTTAAAATATGGTACTTGTTGGACCCTGCCTGGCGCTCGGCATTAATGGGTAAAACAAGGACTGGTCGGCTCGGAGTCAGTATAATGTGTGGGGTATTCATGCTTCACTGTGGCATGGTATCTCAGTGGGCTAGCACTATAAAACCAGCTTAGTCTGGGCTAGTACAAGCAGCCGCACATACACATACACACACATGCACGTCGTCATATGAGCGAAATATTCTCGAGCACGACGTTAAACCCGATTTCACCCAATGTTCTAATACCTTGGGAATATTATCATTCTTAATTAATTTATCATAAAATATCCTTGAGCTTGTATCATTTGAGATCATATCGAGATTAATACTTTTCATATTCAGCTGACAAATGATGAGTTGGGTTTGTAATATGATACTTCCGCGGATCTAGGATATTGTGTAATTTTTCCTTTTATTCTGTACATCTGTTGGGTTTCTTCAAAGCTGAGAAAGCCACTTTCACCAAAAATATCTCAAATTCTGTGTAAACCATGATCAAACCTATTCTTTATCATATAATAAGATTTAAAATGATGATTTAACCACAGTGGTTGTTCTATGATTTGGTCTAATCTTCATAGTCTAGATTGTGTTCTCTATAATATATCCCCCAGGCCAAAAGGACATCTCTTCAACAAGGGTTGTCTGATAAACACTCAACAGCCTTTGAGCCCAGAGTTAGCAAATGTCTTAATGGAAAGATGTTATTAAAGCTTGTATTCTTCTTTATAAAGCATTTTAATGAAGATAATTTCAAAGCATTTGATAAAAGAATCTAGGTCTATCATTCTGAAGCCACCTTCATGATAATATCTAGTAATGGTTGTTCTTTCGATTTTGTCAGTTTTATTACTCCACAGAAATTTGAAGATTATTCTGTTCAAATCATTAATAAAGATTTGGGCGGGTTACGAAGTGCAGAAAAGATGTGTACTAAAGTTGAAATAGTTAGGGATTTAATGACGGTGATTTTTCAAATTAAATCAAATTCCGTTTTCGCCAACTAGCAAGCAATCTATTTATACATTGTATGTCTCCTTGTGTTAATCTCTTAAACTGCATGATTGTCATTCTGTCATTCTGTGTTATGGATCTGAGGTCTGGGGAAAATCATATTGTAAAATTAAATAATGAACCCCATCAGATTAAGAGTTGTAGACAGTACCTCATTGTTGGTAGAAATGTAGGTGGTACTATAGTTCTAGGGGAATGTGGCAGGCTTCCTTTACAGTTTAATTATATGTCTAGAGCGGTAAAATATTGGTATAGATTAATTCACTTAGAATCCCACAGACTCCCATTTCAGGGTTATAATATGTAGAAATCTCTTGATGATTCAGGTAGGACTACATGGGCTACAAATATAAAACAAGTATCTTATTTACGTTTGGTTTGTGGTTTGTATGGCTCTCACATGATGTCGGTGATAGCAAGGTATTTATGCAGCAGTTTAAACTTCGGCTTTCGGATAATCTCAAACAATCATGGTCTCCCACTTTTCATAAACTTTCAGATTCATTTGCTCACAAGCATTTAAAATCATTACTACATGTAGAGAGTTATCTATCATTATCTGTCTCTTACTGTTTAAAATCTCTGTTAGCAAAGTTTAGGTGCAGCAATTTTGGCTTAGGCATATAGGCAGGAAGGTAAGATATTACGAATGGCTGACAGAGTGTGTTTTACTGTAAACTAGATAATGTTGACTGTATTGAAGGTGAAATACTTGTCCTCTTTGATTGTAAGTTACAGAATGATGCTAGAGATAAGTATATTACTCCATTTTTGTGTAATACTGTCAGCAAACAGAACCTAATGCATATCCTTTACAGAAATAATAGAAATATTATCATAAATATTTGTAATATTTTAAAATGTATATGTAAGACTAGAGCGGCAATTGTCAAACCATAAACCCGCAACCTTTTATGTGTGCTTGTTTCAAGTTTGCAATTTATAATGTATTATGGCAGTGTTTGAAATAAGCCAAAAAAACAGCCAGACATCAGGGCTAGTAACCTCAAAATGTTACCAGCCCGAAATGGATTTAACCAGACCTGACACCAAGATATTGTGAATTTACTCAGATGTAATGAATATCTTATTTTTTTACCAGACCATCGGACTAGCTAGCTGTAAATTTAGACCGTCCGTCAGCTATCTAGCCCGTCTCAGTCGGTCGGACAGGCCTTATTTCATACACTGATTATGGGCCTTTGGCCTTTGCACTGAATAGATTGATATGCAGAGATTTATCTGAATCTACTCAAGTCAATATACACCCACACATTCTGAAGCCCATGTCTCTAAAAATGCGGGCGGACAGAAACAGATTCATTGATCTCTCTCGTGCATCCTTGATCCTCAAGTAAAACTAATAGGGTTGGGTATTGCCAATCCTTTGCCCTTTGACCATTGGGTAAACACAGTTGCCAAGACACCATGAGACATTATTCTTGTTGTTACGTTGTTAGGTACATTTTTGAGAAATGTATCCTCCCTTGATCCAAAAGTAGACAGGGTGGTGGGGTAGCCCAGTGGTAAAGCATTTGCTCTTCATGCCAAAGACCCCGGTTCGATTCCCCACATGGGTACAATGTGTGAAGCTGGAATATTGCTAAAAGTGGCGTAAAACCATACTCACTCACTCACTCTGTAATGGTTTCAAGGTTCAGGCATGTTTATTGGTTCTAAATTTGAGAATAGGGTGATTGTACTTTGTTGTATTAGAAGTGATAAATTTCTAGAGAAACAGATTTTTTAAAATTCTTTGCAGTGAAAACGCAATTATGCCAGTTTTGCAGATATATACCTTTACATCTTTCTTCTAACTGTCACGGGGCGGTGGGGTAGCCTAATGGTTAAAGCGTTGGCTCTCCACGCTGAAGACCCGGGTTCGAATCCCCACATGGGTACATTAATTGTGTGAAGCCCATTTCTGGTGTCCCCCGCTGTGATGTTGCTGGAATATTGCTAAAAGCGGCTTAAAACCAAACTCAGTCAGTCAGTCAGTCTAACTGTCACATTAAAGCCAGCCATTGTGTAGAAAACATATACATTGAAACAAACAATTCAGTACACAAGTATTTTTCACAAAACACGTTCATGGAAATTTTCTCAGCAACAGAAGGTCCAGTTATAAGTTATAATATGGTATAAAATGTTGTTATTTCCTTATTTGTTGCAATTTCATGCCCCAATATGTTGGTGTATTGACCTTATGGATAATAAACTGAGGGGCAAAAGAAACGTCCCCAAAGTAAAATTGTAAAAAACATTTCTTCTGTTTTCGTTATGACGGAAATTTATTTAGGAACACATCTCCCGAAACGCATCCCCACGTCTCACAGAAAGGAAATCCACGTGGAGTTTTTTGTAAGCATGAAAATTGCTTTTATTCACGTTTTTTGCATGCTTCTGTGGAAACATACCCGTATGAAAGTACAGTATAAAAATTATGCTCGACTGTTCGAATTCATCACTTCAATACGTTGGACACAAAGAACATGCCTCGACTCACGGCAGAACAGAGAGAACGAGCTATTGGGATGTTGCAGCTGGGTGCTTCTCACAGTCACGTTGCAAGAATCATGGGTTGCAGCAAGAAAACCATCACCAGACTGATGACACGCTTCAGAACAACAGGTCGGACTGCAGACAGGCCTAGGACAGGGAGACCACCCGTAACCACCCCTCAGGAAGACCGCCATTTACGGGTGCTTCACTTGCGCAACAGATTCCTGACTGTGACGTCATCAGCAACAACCAGCCTTACCCATCCAGTCAGTAGAAGGACCATATCCAGACGACTCTGCCGATTCGGTATCAGAGCCTACAGCACGTTGTTGCGTTCAGGAAGTTGAGACGTTTGGCGTCGGTAGTGTGATGGTGTGGGGGGGAATTGTGGCGAGAGGAAGACTGACTTGTTGGTGATAGAGGGAAACCTGAATGCCCGTCGATACATTGATGTTGTTTTACGACCTGTCGTGTTACCCTTCCTCCAGCAGAATCGAGGCGTGTTGTTTCAGCAGGATAACGCTACTCCCCACACTGCTGTTGTTACCCGGAACTTCCTGAACAACAACAACGTAAACGTCATTCCTTGGCCAGCAAGATCCCCCGATTTATCACCTATTGAGCACCTATGGGATCATCTCGGCCGTCAGGTTAAGCAACGTCAGCATCCCCCACAGACAAGAAACGCTTTGGCTCAAGCTCTACAGGAAGAATGGCGCCGCATCCCAGATCACGTGGTCAGACGTCTTGTGCACTCTGCACGACGTCGTGTGGCAGCATGTATCGCTGCAAGAGGTGGACACACTCGCTACTGAGGAGTTGGACACTCAAAGACACTCTGTCAGTACTGATGTGCATGTGTTGTCATGATCGAAAACCGGACATTTGAACCTCCTGTGAAAAACGTCACAAAAACTCTACTTGCAGCAAATTGTTTCAATTGTTCTGTAATGACAGTCTGCATAATATGTTCAAAAATTATATCAAACATTTCAATATTGAATTGCACGTGTTTGTATCATTTTATGATAAAAAAATGATCGGGGACGTTTCTTTTGCCCCTCAGTTTATATGATACAGTGAAATTTGGTGTTTAGTAACAAAGACCAACTGCATTGTTTCTGATGTTTTATGGTTTTTATGTACCTGTACACTTTTAGACAGGTTTGTGTTATAAAATCCTGAATTTTTAAACCATACATTAAAGGTCACATGCAACATAAAACACAACTTTGCAGATTCTGATACTTTTCGGTATGGACTTACCGAAACAAATCATCAAAAATACAAATTCAACTTATATAGTTGAAAAATAATGTGATGAAAAAAACCGCGCGAAATCGTAATTCAAACGATTCACTCACTTTCCCCCAGCAGCTTGGCTGCGCTCATAGCACATGCGCAGTGAAATAGGTTCGCGGAGCTTGGAAGCAGGCTGTCCGGTGAATATTCGGTGAAGGCTTTGGTGTGAGCTATTTTTTTAATGTTTTGTTGATATTTCACAGGCGCGAGCTTTTTATATGTTATTACAGTAGATTACCAATTTAACTGTTTATATAATTTCATTTGTCTATTTCACCACACGCTCTTCTTACCGAGTCACTTTCTCAGTTCGATACTTACAAGCAATGTCATTATTTAGTGTTGACAGAATTTCTAACTGTGATATAGATATGTCGTCGTCACAGACAAAACTCAATTTCTGTTTTATTGGCACCTATGTGTCTGCCTGTCCGTCTGCTAATGACAATATTCAATACACAATTTCAATCACTGACCACATGCAATTTGGACTTAACCTATCAGGCTATACACCATAAACAAAACGCATTGATTTATGGCCCGAGTTCGGTCTCTGTCACATTATGTAATTGCACAGACAGGCAGGTGTGATACTTGTACACATGACATGTTATGATTTGCAAAATGTTATACACAAAAAATGAGCATGTATTTACAAACCCCAACATCTCTATATATACATACACAATGAGCCGTGAAGGCATCTGCAAATGAACCAGCCGTTACACTTGAGTGCACACCCACACGCTTTGACTGGGTTCGGTATCCCGGCTGCTTCGTTTCTTGGGTAGTAAAGCCACGTACAAAATATTGCACTTTTGATTTACGATTGTACGCTTATAATTTTGTTTAATGTTTTTTCATAACCAATTGATAATTGTGTTTTAATTATGTTTGATTTTTTGGTTGCATGTGACCTTTAACATAGCAATTAGTGGTGTTCTGATAAATTGAAATATTCGAAGATTGGTCACAGTGACCAAACGACCAAGCAATCAATCACATTTTCTCATAATCGAACATAAACTATTTTGGAACTACTGTTTACTGTGTTTGAAACACTTGGCGAACGAACATATCTTCGAAGTTGTCAGGGCCTTAAAACGTGTTTAATTGTTAGAATACTCACTCACTAAGTGAAATGTCATGACTGAATATTTCTCAAAGACTCCAGGAAGTTTATGTTTAGGATAATATATTAGTCATCACTTCAAAGTAGCAAGTTGCATCATGTTATACTTATTTGCAATAACAACCTGAATAGTAAAATCTGAAAAATGACACTAGCCAATTGTTTTTTCCGATGATTGATCGGTTGTAATGAACCAATGATCAATTATGAGATTTTAACCGATTCCCAACACTAGTCCTGACAGATACTTTGATACTAATGTGTTGTTATTGTCCTTCCAGGGTCCTGCAACCACGTGAACCATGTCCACCGCCCCACTCCCCAACCCCCACGTGCCCATATAGGTTCCACTACACTAAATCAGTATCGCAGTGCATATGCTAAGTTCAGATGCGGCACTGCACCAATTGATATTGAGCTGGGTAGATATAACAATATTCCACTGAACGACAGAAAATGTTTTTATTGTAAACACTGTGTTGAAGACGAAGTTCATGTTTTAATTAATTGTCCGGTTTATAGTGATGAACGTTTTAGTCTTTTAAATACTTGTGATAGCCTATGTCAGAATTTTAGTAATCTTACTGATATACAAAAAACTGCTTTTATCCTGTCCAAATAGCAATATCTGTTTTATAGCTGCCAAAACCTGCCATGTTATTTTAAAAAAGAGGAAATCCGTATTATATAACTTTTAATTATTGTTATTCATAATACATGTACATGCAATTTTTAAAGAATTTTAGTCTCTCATAATTCCGTATGGAATGGCCCTTATGTAAATATATGTTTAATTAGTTTGTATATATGTATAACAGGGGTGAAACTTTAATAAATAATCTGTCTGTCTGTCTGTCTGTCTGTCTGTCTGTCTGTCTGTCCCTGCGCCAGAGTCGTATGTAAACAAGTGAAGAGAGACAGAGACATGTAACAGCTGTGATTGGATGAAATAGTGTAAGATGTTTGTTTTTTCAAAGCACATCCAACCAGTAATTAAAACTGACCACAATTTTAAAGTATTTAGTGCTGTCATTTTTATCACCATCACTTATGCTTATTGTGTGAACAAATATTTTCCAGTAGGTGACATTTGGTGCGGAACTGGGGTTGATGTGTTCCGCTTCCTGTCCTCGCAAAACGAGCCTGACAAGTTGGCCTGATATTTTGTTTTATGGTAGTGTAAAGGCCAGAGTGTACCAATGTGTACATGGAATGGCTGTTGATAGCCTGGATATTTTTAAAAAAAATGTAAGATTACTATAGAAGTCTATGGGAAAACATTTGGTGTTGTGTAACCTGTAGGGTTCGAGCACTTTTCAGTAATTCATACTTTACATGCTCTCCTGCGTTTATTTCATCATGGAAACATGTTAGCATTTATGTAGAGGCAAATTTAAAGGTACTGGGAGTAAAGATAGGGCTGTTTTGAGTGGAATAGATTGTTTTAGTGTCCAGAATATGAACTTTGCTTCGTTTTGTGGTCAAACAGTAGTAAAAGACCCTCAAGGTGAGTCTTACCATCAAGTAGTGGTTCCCTGGCTTCTAAATTTGTTAGAATGATGAATTTGACAACAATGCCACAACTGCCACAACAATGTGAATGTTAATCTCCTGAGGGTCAATTTGAAGTCAAATGATGAGAATATCATGAAATATGTTCACTGCTGACAGCAGAACATGCCACAAACCCTTGTTTTAAATGCAAACAGTGTAGCACATGATCAATTCTTTCTGTCTGTCCCCTTTTGCATATGCAACAACCTGATTTTCTTTTCCTTTTTTAAAAATATACCCCTTTTTTCACCCAAAGGACTTTCAAAATGAATTTCTGTTTTATTAACAACTGTCTCATTGCTGTTATGGATTTTATGATTTGACATTTAATGTAATCTCAACACTATTTTAAGCTTGTAGAATGCCTGTTGATGAATGGGGAGGTGTATCTTCAAAAATACAGCAGAAAAAGAAGCCTTCACATCCAATGTGGTATTTCGACAAGCCGGTCCGAAGTCTGTTGTTGGCAGTGTCTAATCAAGCATACTCCCTTTGCTTCGATATGCTTTACCGCCTTGTAGAAGTTGCAGTACTTGTACGTATAGGTACATATAGTACATTTAAGTGTCCCAGTCCAGTTAAGGCACCACAATGTCTCACTACCAAATTCCATCACTCGGTCATCCTCATCCATTAGAAATTTCTGACAGTGTCCCCTTAATGCCTCACTGTGTAGTATTTCAGTTTCCCAGACATGAAATAATGGCTGTACATCAACCCCAGAAGCTGTTTAGATGTAAATAATAACAACTGACCCTTGTGGAATGTAATATTATGGGTCTGAATTCACATTTTATAGACATGAGAGTGTTCGATATCTTAAAATTATCTCCCCTGTTACCCAAATACATTGTGTCTTTCTCTAACCCAGTAACTCATAAATTACTGCAGAGAAGCTCTGTTTTCAGCTGATATTGCCAAACACGGTTAATTGTAGTTAAAAATGTTCAGTTTAGAGCAGGGTAACCAATAAATTTCCAAAGTTATGTGGATTTTTTCACTTTGTTCCCTCTAAACTGGCTTATACATGAAATTGGCAAGTCTCAAACAGCCTCAAAACAATACACAGTAAATAATTTTGAAATTTCTGGAAGTATTTCAAAGTCTTAGCTTGATGAATCAATAGAGTCATGTGGAAGTTCTTATCATGCCATGCTCTAAAAGTGATTTCATCTGTTGAAGGGGTCATTTGCCTTGATCGACTAACAGGCGGCAGGGTACTGTGGTCAGTGTTTCAGATTGCTAGGCATTATCCAACCCCTCACTTATTACATTCTGGCAAAGTTCATCATCCAGCCTTACATATGTCAGGATGTTAAAGCTGCTTAATGTTAAACCTGTCCAATTTCATGCCTGAATTCCATGATTTTTGTCGTTCAAAATATATTTTGGATTGACATGATCAAGGCAGTCCCAGTCATGCATGGAATTAACCCATCACCCCCCTTCTCTTGTGAAATAAAAGTAAACTCCCATGGTATATGTATGATTTGAAAACTTTCTCTATTAATGCAGAAGTGCATTTTGTATAGCTTTGGTGAAATAGACATGATATAACTCTTAAAGCTCTGTCAGTGCAACAAATCAGTATGTACTTTGAGACCGCCTTCGTGGTGTAGTGGTAGGAGCGTCCGCCCGGAGAGCGGAAGGTCGCGGGTTCGATCCCCAACCGCGTCATAGCAAAAGACGTTAAAATATGGTACTTGTTGGTCCCTGTCTGGCGCTCGGTGTTAATGGGTCCAATAAGGACTGGTAGTCTCGGAGTCAGTATAATATGTCTGAGTGGGGTATTCATGCTTCACTGTGGCGTGGTATCTCAGTGGGCTGGCACTATAAAACCAGCTTAAGTCTGGGCTAGTACAAGCAGCCGCACATCACATACATACGCATGCACTTCGTCATATGAGCGAAATATTCGAAAGCACGACGTTAAACCCAATTTCACCTCACCTCTTTTATACTTTGAAATGATCATACACAAATTTGTATTTATCTTATACTCTTGCCATTGTTTTAACAGATTGAATGGAGAATTCCATATTGCCATATGAACACAAGAGCTACTCAAGATGAGAATCTCAAGTGATATGTAAGCATTACAGCAGTACCCACTTATACCTGTTGTAAAAGTAATGTACCTCTCTTATATGGAAAATAAAGCTTCGTGATATGTATTTACTAATTCATTCAAGCTCTTGAATCTCTAAACCTTGTGTGCAAATTATTCCAATGTCAAACTATCTTTTAAGTCCCATATGACTATAGACCCATTCAGATTTAATCAGCATGAAATGTTCCAACTGTTCAGTGAGTAGAGTATGAAAGATATAACAATAGCTTATATTTATTGAGTTGGACTTCAGCTTACAATTTGTATAAGTATTTAATGCACCTCTTCATAGCTACTGTTTATTGCTCTTTCATTTGCACCAGATGTATATTATTTGTGGTACACCAAGCAACATTATTTCTCATGTCTTTGTAGCAAACAAACCAATAATTTCAAACATCCTATGACAAATCTAAGTCCATCAATGTTTAGATATGATATGGTATGGGGCAATATTATCTCAGACAATAAACAGAGATGTTTGTGTAATGGAGACTTTATATGAGAGATTGCTCAAATATATGATATGATTGGCCCAAAGTTTGTATGTTCAGTTCTTAAATCCCATGATTATGAGTGAGTGAGGGAGGTTAGTTTACGCCGCACTAAGCAATATTCCAGCTTATATGGCGGAGGCCTGTAAATAACCAAGTCTGGACCAGACAATCTAGTGATCACCAGCATGAGCATCGATCTGCTCAATTGGGAACTGATGACCAAGTCAGCGAGTCTGACCACCCAATCCTGTTAATCGCCTCTTACGACAAGCATGGGCTATGGAAGATCAAGATTCTAACCCGGACCTTCGCGGGTCTGATTATAGCAGAACTGGTAAAGGGCAGAATTTTTTTTTAAAGAGTTATTAATTTTTTAAGGAATACTGATCCTGAGCAATTTTCCAGGACTGGTTGTTGCTTTTGTTATTGTTCATTTTCCTGCTAGTACCCAGGGGTGCTGGGGTAGCCCAATGGTTAAAGCATTGGCTCATGATGCTGAAGACCCAGGTTCAATTCCCACATGAGTACAATGTGAAGCCCATTTCTGTTGTCTCTCCTGCCATGGTATTGCTGGAATATTGCTAAAGGTGGCGTAAAACCACACTCATTCACTCCCATATGATATCCCAGAATTCTTGACTGGGTTGTGATCTCTTCTGTGCCACCCGCAAGCCCAAGTGGTAGTATATTGGTGATTCACCATTGTTTTGCCTCACTATCCTCTACGACCTTGTAGAAGTTGATTTCTAGAAGTTGTGGACATGTAGGTACATTTAGTACATATAAGTCCTCCAGTTTAGTTAAGACTGTGTTTCAATATCAAGTTCGATCATAATGATAATACTGTCTGCTTGTATTGCGCTTAAACGCCATGCATTCCATGCTGAAAGCGCTAACAGGTATCAGGTATTTTGAGTTTTCGTTTACATTCCTGATTTCTTAGTCAAATCTTGGAAAATGTTTTCAGTGTGATATGTTTTGTTTAATAAACTCTGAGAGTTAAATGAAATCTGATGTTTTTACTTGTATCGAAAATGATCGAATTGAGGGTCCACAATAATGTGGGAAGAGAGTTTCAAAGATGTGTTGCTGCAAAGTGAAACGATCTGCAGCCAAAACTTTTCAGTTTATATGAGGGCATTTGAAGTTGAAGCTGGGTGCGAGTATACACACAGACAAGGTCTTGCAGCTATTATGGAGCTTTACCGTACACACGCTGGTGGGTCAGTACTAACACGTTAAACTCAATCCGCTTTCATGCATTGGGAATTTCCATGTTCTCTCTTCATTGCCTCATTGAGCAGGATTTTTACTGTCTGAATTTTACACCGTTTTTCAGGAATATTCCAGAAATATCAGGGCGGGGGAGACCAGAAATGGACTTCTCACATAGTGCCCATGTGGAGAATCGAACCAGGGTCTTCGGCGTGACGAGTGAATGTTTTAACCACTAGGCCACCCCACCGCCCCAAATGGATAAAAAGAACCGAAATGCATATGCC
Organism: Haliotis rubra; assembly: GCF_003918875.1. Taxonomy (NCBI): domain Eukaryota; kingdom Metazoa; phylum Mollusca; class Gastropoda; order Lepetellida; family Haliotidae; genus Haliotis; species Haliotis rubra. The sequence goes on along the minus strand of NW_025765200.1, from coordinate 47,194 downwards.
ACATCACCAAACGCATAGTGATCAGCTAAAGTTCTTTGGGTGATGAGGATGCAAACAGTAGTTTCCTCAACGAGGGAGATCTATGTGCAGCAATCATGTGGCTGAATATTAGCTTTTAAGAAGGTGTAGGTAAATTCCTGCAGTCCCTCTGACAAACAGCTATAACACCAATAGAAATTCATACATGGGCCTCATGAACAGTTTCCTGGTAGTGAAGGCAAGACATTACTGAAAAAAACAGCTTCATCTGTTCAAACAATAGAATTTAAATAACTCCAGTGCATTGTCTGTTGTCTGACGATATTAAATTTATTTCAAAGAGTCACAGTGTATAAAGAACTCCCTCAAAATGGACTTGCCTGTTCTGAAAGTCATGGCTAACAGTCATTGCTGTTTAGTGTTTACAGCTTTTGGGACAAGCTGCATAATTTTTTAAATATTGAAATGAATTTTTCAGGAAACAATCACAAAGTCTTTACTCGTGTGTCAAAGAATGTGTTACAAAGGCAACAGAAGTCTGTACACAGCTCATATTTCCTCATAGCATAACAACTTACAGTTAACTACAAAATGAATCATCCATGGACAACTGGCTGAGAAAGGAACCAGACTTATAGTGTGAATTTGTACCAAATACAAAATATACACAACAGAAAGCTTCAAACATGTCAAGCAAGGTTTTCAACATGACATTCAAAAAGCATTAAATGAAAATTCAGATTCTTGAAACTGAATGCAATGGCCTATTTCAAGCAATCTTTCATGGCACTAAATCTTTAGTTATATTTATTACCATCAGTGTCCCCATTCTGTTTCACAAGGCTTTTGATGTGAGACGGTGCAGCCTACATCTGCTGCAGAACTTTCTTGTTCAGGTCTTTTTGGATGAATATTCTGAGAACAAAAAGACTAATGTCATATTTTCTACAAATAATTTTAAATAATGAAGTGAGACAGACAGGTTTAATACTTAACAATGCTACCTATATGGGATGAGTTGAGTGACTGTGTCAAATTTGGATCCTAAAGAACACTGGAAATGAAAGGCATGATTCCAGAGAATCCAATTAGGTCCACTTTCAAAATAGAGCACAAATACCTGATTTCCCTTCATAAATACAATGGCAAAGAAAACCCCTTACACAGTCCTTGAGGCTGCGGCTGTCTGGAAGTTGTCTGTGAGTTGCAGAGACAAAGCCACTATTAAAAAGATCTGAATCCATCATAGCATTATTTCCAAGTCTCCAAAACGGTATCTGAAAGTAGACAAATATACATATATGTACAACTCCCTCAATCATGTTTTTTGTCTTATTATGCAACACTTAGCAATTAGGCATTTGGCACAAACCTGAAGAGAATCAGGTTTGGACCAGGCAATCTGGTGATTGATGTTATCAACAACAATGCCCCTATCTGTATTTTACTAACAACATGTATCCATTCAGTCTCTTTCAATTTATTTGCGGGTGTGGCAGAAAAGGGACATGTCATATTTTTATTCAGCTATTTTGATTCCCTAAGAATCTAGGTCAGCTCCAGGATGAGAACTTCAGTAAATCTCACACAAAAAATATGAGAGCAAAAAAATTAATTTGAAAGGCACCATAATAGGAAATGCCAGGAAACCAGAAAAACAGACAATGCCACAAGCCAATATGAATACCATTGATTGAGAGAAAGATATCCCCCCACCACAACAACATATTTTCTAAATGCCTGGCCTTGAATGAGTTCTTCAAGCAACACTACACATCCAATGACAAATACATTCAAGTTTGTTGGGGCATAAGATGAAGACTCTAAGTGATTCTTAGTTTAATTTGTATTTTTAAATTTAGCAATTTATTGACCTAAAGTATGAACTTATTTTACTGACATAAACAAATGTAAATCACATTGTGCATGTTTTAGATATTGACTCCCTCTAAACTAAAAAGACAAAAAATCCTTTTAACCTGGTGCCTAGAGTTGAATTGAGAATAAGGAGTGTGATATGGATGTAAATATTTCCTTCTACAAAGCGTTCGAAATGGATTTATCGTAATTGTTGTCTCTCCTTGCTTGAACGTACATCCCTCTCACATTTAATATTAGCTTCTGTGTATAGTATAGAATATCTTTTTCATTTTGATACTTAGAAACAATAAAAATACATCGACAATGAACGATACAGTTAATAGATATTGAGTTTATAGAGATTATGAGTTTATGCAGAGAGGGAAAAGGGAGAGAAAGGTGCAGAGAAAGATAAGAGAGAAAGAGATAGAAAGATGCGTTGAGAGAAAGGGAGAGAGAAAATGACGCGCGTGCGTGTGTGTTTGCGTACGTTTGGAGGGAGGAAGAAGATTTAACGACTACAATACGAGGTCGCTTTTAGCGTATGTAATTTCAGAGAAACCAAAACACTGTCATTTAGCAATATTCCAGCAACATCACTGCAGGGGACACCAGAAACGGACCAATTTGTACCAATTTGTGGAATCGGCGTGACGATCGAACGCTTTATCTACAAGGCAACCCCACCAAATATGTATTCAATGATCACATATACATAATACAGGACTGTCACTGGAAGTTTAAACAGTATTCTGTTTGAGTGAGTGAGTGAGTGAGTTAAAACTTAAAGTCACATCGGCAATATTTCAGCCATATCGTGACTTAAACTAGTTCTAAATTCTAAATACAATATAAAACTATTTCGGAGGACCTCTTACACATGAACGCACACTATGCACTATGGCTACGACCTCGCTAGAACCGCACCATCCCCTCCTTCTCTGACAAACCCTCAGTCCACACACCCGTGAAGGTCCCGATTAGAATGGACCTTCAGTAACCCATGCTTGTAAGAGGCGACTAACGGGATCGGGTGGTCAGGCTCGCTGACTTGGTTGACACATGTCAATCGCGCAGATCGATCCTCATGCTGTTGATCTCTGGATTGTCTGGTCCAGACTCGATTATTTACAGACCGCCGCCATATAGCTGGAATATTGCTGAGTGCGGCGTAAAACTAAACTCACTCACTCACAGTCGTCACCCTGTAATACGCACCAGTGATAAGACGTTTGCTTGTAGCCGTTACGGCTTACTATGTACAGACTAACGGCTCGCTATGGCTGAAACTACTTTTCACCATGTGGTCTTGCCGCACAAATTGTGCGACTAAACGTTATGCTTTTTGGGGCATATTTATTTTGATGATATAATAATTATGTAATAACTTGATCTAAAAATGTAACATGAATTGTGTAAAAGTTCGATGTTATTTGGTATATGTTTTGGCACAAATGGAAATAATGTCTGGTTTTAATTGTGAAAACAACATATATTTCACAAACCAATGTGATACCAGGTCACAAGTATTAGGGTGTGTATGTGTGTAATCGGATGTGGATAATGTCAATTGAATCGTGGAGTTACAGAATAATGTTATAATTTGAGTAGAGGTGAGGTGAGGTGAGGTGGAATTGGGTTTTACGTCGTGCTCTAGAATATTTCGCTCAAATGACGACGTGCATGCGTGTGTATGTGTAGCTCCTTGTACTAGCCCAGACTTAAGCTAGTTTTATAGTGCCTTTGCATCGTTAAAAAAATTAAACGGCTATTGAAACACATAGCATGCCAAGGCTCACGTCTGCACAACGGCATGAGGCCATTGGGTGAATGTCTCAACGACAAGTGGCTGCACATTTCCACTGCATTTCTGCACTGGTGAGACGCTACCAGAACACAAATGACGTCATCGATCGGCCACGTTCTGGACGTCCACGTGTAACAACGCCAAGACAGGACAGATGGATAAGGGTGACCCATCTTCGCCACATGCAGGTTTCAGACTGCAGTGATGACTGCCCGAACGATCGCAGGAATTCGCCGTATCCGACCCAACACAGTTCGACAACGTTTACGTCATCACGGGATCAGACCACGACGTCCCGCCATACGGCCTATCCTGACACAACATCATCGATAAGCTCGCCGAATGTGGTGCCGAAGTCATGTCCGCAGACCCTTGTTTTGGTGGAGAAGTGTTGTTTTTACAGACGAGTCCAGGTTTCCCATAGTGATGGACGTCAAAGTGCCTATAGACGCGTGGGAGAACGTTATGCACAGGCCTGTGTCTTGGAGAGGAATCGCTTTGGTTGTGGTTCCGTGATGATTTGGGGTGGAATAACAGCACGCCAAAGACCTCCTTTGGGGATTGTTCAGGGCAACTTAACTGGTGTGGGCTACAGGGATCAGATTCTTCGACCTGTGGCAATTCCTTTTCTGCAACGTCATGGCCCTAGGTTAACATTCCAACAGGATAATGCCCGCCATTATACAGCAAGTTTGCTATGGATTTCTTGCAACACCACAACGTTGACTTACTGCCTTGGGCTGCAAATTCACCGGATCTCTCCCCGATAGAGCATGTTTGGGACGAGATGGATCGACGTCTGCGCCGTCTTCCTCATCCGCCAGATAACGTCCTTGACCTTGCAACAGAACTTGAAAGAATCTGGCGTGACATCCCACAAGCCTTCCTTGCACGTTTGATTAGCTCTTTGCGTCGTCGATGCACTGCTGTTCTCAATGCCGATGGTGGACATACCCGTTATTGAGCTTGTCACATGGCCGTTTGACCACTGTCCCGCTTGTGGACTCGTGACGTCATTGTGATTGACTTTTCAATTGAAATTCTCCCGACTTGTTATGGTCTCATGATCCCTCCATTAAAGTTTATATGTACCTTTGACATTGTCATCGTACTTATCAACTGGGATAATATTTTGACAATGCACAGTTTCTTTATGTGGCTAGTATATATCACGGCGGTGGACACCAGAAATGGGCTTCACATATTGTACCCATGTGGGGAATCGAACCCGGGTCTTCGGCGTGACGAACGAACGCTTTAACCACTACGCTACCCTACCGCCCCTATACATGAATAAGCTGAATTTCTCTTTACGATAAAGGGCGGTGAAGTAGCCTTGTGGTTAAAGCGTTCGCTCGTCACGCCGAAGACCCGGGTTCGATTCCCCATATGGGGTATAATGTGTGAAGCCCATTTCTGGTGTCCCTTGATGCCACATTGCTAGAATATTGCTCAAAGCGGCGTAAAACTCTACTCACTCACTCTTAACGACAAATTCATATGACAAACAAATGAAATCGAAAGCATCAACACTAATTGGAGTCAAAGGGTCATAAATTCACATTTAAAACAATTCCTTTGAACACATTCTCATTTTCAAATACTTCATGTAAATACTGGCTATCTATGATTAACAATATAGCGTAAAGATGTGATAAAATGTACCCGTCACCGTGACGCAGCCAATGTCATTACGACGTAGTGAGCCGTTACTCTGTACATAGCAAACCGTAACGACCACAAGCAAGCGTCCTATCGATGTTGCGTATTACAGGGTGTGAAACCAGGCAACAGAATCTCTGAGACTGGAACCTACCATGTCCTGATGGGTGGATACATGTACTTTGCCCTAGACAACTGACCTACGCGTTTTCCCAGTTATAGTTTAGGCGACAGACGAATAATGTGTGATAAACTTCATTTACAGGGAAAAGGTTTAAAAGACCCAATTTCTTTCAGGTAGACGAGTGATCGATCTACTATTTATACAACGACCTTTTACATTAAGAGAATGGTGCCCTCCCCGTAACGACTCGTACTACAACGAAAGTATGCTTTTTGTATGATACATTCAGAGGTTCCTCATGAATCAAAGTCAATATCGAACAGTTAATATCTAATTGATCTGTCCAGAACTGTAATTGTTGCGAACAGGTGCGAAAGTGTTCCTTCGTAAGTTTGCATTGAGCTGTGTCAAGCTGCAAGTTGATGCTCATTCGTATTCATGTAACCTGGCCATAGAACAGCTGTCAGGGCTAAAGCATTGTATGCAGATATATTCAATTATATGTCTGATCAAGTGTTGTATCTACTGCTGCTGTCAACGAAGATCGCCCTACGTAATCCGATGAAATGGTCCTTATGGATTTGACACTGTAACTAAAAAAAGATTAAGTGTGTTTATACCATACCTGCATGTAATAACTGGGCGTGTTTTCTCTTTTCAATGACTGATTTACATTTCTAAAATATGTATTATATTCCATATGGTTTCAACAAATATGTTTTCTTTCTTAACTCGTTAGAGGCAGTGGGGTAGCCTAGTGGTTAAAGCGTTCCCTGGTCACGCCATTTCTGGTGTCCCCCGACCCGATATTGCTGGAATATTGCTAAAAGCGGCGTAAAACTCAACTCACTCAGTCTTAACTCGTTGGGTTTACAGTGTGGACTCAAACACACGTGCGTTTGCTTTTAAGCTGATTCAGCTACTTTAATGTTGGGGGAGCGGGGTAGGTTGGAAAGGGGGATTGTAGTGGTGGAGGGGGTGGGTTTTAACGCAGGTCTTCGGGGAAAAAGGTGCATACACGTGGCGACTTGAGTGAGACTGAATAGTTTTTCTTTCATTTCTTGACGAATATCAATTTCGTTTGGACAAACTGTATATCAGCTTTATTTGATTAACATGCGAAAAATAGTTATTAAACGTATACAGGGAACAAGTTATCTATTTCAAAAACAGTGTATGATTAATACCTAACCCTAATCTTACGAGTAAATACCACTACTATAAACAGTTACATAAGGGAGTGAGTGAGTTTACTTTTACACTGCGTTCAGCAATATTCCAGCTATATGGCGGCGGTCTGTAAATAATCCAGTCTGGACCAGACAGTAGAGTGATCAACAGCATGAGCATCGATCTGCGCAATATATGAAAATTATATGGTAAATATGTAATACATATAGGCGCATACAAACGTACTTGAAACACATTTATGCTATGTTGTACAAACTAATTTCGAAATATTAGGTTAAAGAGGAAAGATGTATTAGATCCCAATTTTCGTAAAAGCTGAAACTGAGTAATATTTACGCTCCAATAACTGAATTTATTGTAAATAGTACTTTTTCCACGTCTATAAGAAATCTCTGTTAAATGAGTCGATTGTACCTATCACGAGTATATATTTGTGTTTCAGCTGTATTACATCTGTACGATGTTTGTTTGGATATACTAATCGAGTCGGCACAAGACAATCGAGTCTGGACAAGACAATCCTGAGTGATTGTCACCATGCCGACTGATGATAGTGATGATACTATCCACCAAACTCAAATTGGTACTATGTTTGAGCTTACTTCAATTTCGATCATTCTGAAGGTTTTCTCAAATTTGAGTAAAACTTTAACTTAAGTATCCTTAAGTTTGTTTCACCGGTGGCACGAGAAGGTGAAAACATATCCTGTTAACCGGTCTAGTCATTTATGTTCACCTGAAATAATTCGGGAACGTATGGTATAAGTCAAAATATGGAATTGCATCGGGCATCATTTTTTGTCACTGATGCATCAAATTTCGAAATTTCCTCTATATGCCCAACATAAAACTTTTTGGAAAGACCGAACTGAGACCTCGCCCTTTGTAACGTTGATCGAACAACTTCTGAGCAAGAATGGTATGACGTTCTTTATAATATATTGCTGAGTGTGGCGTAAAACTAAATTCACTCGGTCTTTGTGAAAAGAGCATGCTTAAGATTGTACCTCAAAGTTGTGAAATGTAAACACCAAAGGCTGGAGCTGTTGGAATATTGCTCGACATGAAAGGAAAGTTGACCATTGGAAAGTTAAAATCCTCCCTTTTGTCATACAGCCTTGTGGAGAGTGTTTTGTCACTCTGAATTAATCTTTATGCATATAGATCTATAAATGAAGAAGTGATTTAGGCAGTCTCACTTCTCTCCTTATAATTTCAAGTCAAGTTCAGGTGGAAAGTAAAGCTATTAGTGGATTGAACGATATCAAATTTACATGTACCTGAAGCTTAGGTTGAACTTCCTGATTTTTCCAACTAAACAAGATCCTACTAGATCTAATTTCCGTCTTGTAATTTTTAACTTCATGAGAAAGGTTGAATTAATAGGGAATATTTATTCAGTGCCATTTGTGGTACATGTCTATTTATATCTTGATATGAAATTCCTACGAAACGGCACCCCACTGAAGAGCAATGCCTGAACACGTCACAAGAAATGTGTCACGTGAGTATGACGCGGGAAATTGGTTACCGGAAGTGCCAATAGTCGTCTGCTGCTCTGTACTGGCATTTGATTTCTGTTGCGCAACCAATTCTTGAACGTATGTTCCAGATGGGCTGCGACCGGGCACCCAGTTATCTGTTTCGAATGAGAGACAACTGCAGAAAGCACGTAAAAAGTTCTTAGTTGGCGTATTGATCAGAATTTGATCCGTTGCTGTCGGTAAGTTCTAGATAAAGTTTTCTAAGATATTCTGGCATTGGCCATTTGATCCATGCCAGATTTCAGAACAGTACTCGACAGTATTAGTGTGATTGAAAGTAGTGGAGCTAAGCCTAATGATAAGTACTGCCGACGTCATGTCGCCTTCGCGAGTACTCGGTGCTGACTTCGTGCTGTCAGTATAAATACTATTTTGCAATCAATAAATGTGATTAGGCTTTCTATGTCTGATCTCAGTGGAACAGGTGTCTTCATGTTCACGATTCATATTTCATGTTTCAGATTGAGACTTTTGACTTAGATTCTCTTGAGCGTCGAAGTCGTCTTTCATCATGGACATACCAGTAAGTAGCTAACGTCTTTCGAGGTCTTTTTAAATATAAGCTGTGTTACTTGTAATGTTTGTCTCAATCTGATCTCAAATTGTGTTTTATTATCTGCTGTAGGTATGATATCGAATTTGCTGAATTTATTTGCCAGAAATCGAGGGTTTTTTTTACTTTCATTAGAAACAGGTATGTATTCCAAAGTTAGCGCCTTTTCCTCGTGTTGTGGGTTTTCAGACGCTAAAGAACATCTGGGGGGTTCTTTCATAATCACATAAACAATTGTGAAACATGTCATTAACTTATTAAAGACAACTTTATTGTAAACACAAGTCAGCATCCCTGCACATACAAAGTATGTGTGGCGTCTAACTCCCCTGGTTTAACGACAGCAATAGAAACATAATCCGAGGATAGATTGTAGTCTAAATTATTACTAGCTTGATTGAATAGATCCTGTATTGTGGTACATTTGACTGAATAGATTTAGATCATAGAGATAGATAATCATTAACTAAATATCAATCAGAGATGCAACTTTTACCAAAACATTCACTCTAGTGAGTGGTGAGATGTTTAACTAGAATTAATTAATTAGAAGCAGACCATGAAGTTAAGTCCTGAATTTGTATCCTAAATTTGTATCAATTTGTCCACTATATTTCTAATAAACGGTCATTTTAGGCAGCCCTAAGGGACTGTTTATAATTTATAGGGGATGATGATTTGTTATGGTGAAGCATCTACAATGTGAATTTTCCTTCCCCAAAAAAAAAATAATAAATAAAATAAAATATATGTACAAAAATCCCCAAATTTTTAAGCATATGTTTTATGTATGTGTGTACAAATTTGATGACTCAACCAGCTTCCCAGAACAAAATGTGTCAACCCCCCTTGAAATAAATCATCATCAAACACCCCACTCCCAATCCATAAATTATGAATGGTCCCTAATGGGAAATGCTTCAATATATATAGTTAAAACTAACCGTTGTCTAAGGCCAAAAGAGAATACATGTCTGTTTCCTATTACATGCTGTTTAAAAATAGGGTAGGTGGGTTAGGTTTATCTTTATTTTAAACTTATTATAAAACGTTTTTAGTAGCACCAGGTGGGCACCAGAGAAGGTCTTCAAGAGTATCATATCATGTAGTGACAATGCCTTGTGATGTAACATTGAAAGATTTCTATATCGATTCATTATGTATATTATGTAAGTTTTGTCAGTGAGAGCCCATTATGCCAATTTAATTTAATGCAATCCATTTTAGCCCTACGTACACTGAAAAACATGAAAATATCACACTTGATTTGGATGAAAATGATGAAATGAAATGCATGATTTTGACTTGGTTAAAAAAAGATGCAGGGTCGGAGGTTTAGGATAGGGTCGGTCGGGTTACCGGAAACAGATATTATTATTTTTATGCCCCTGCCATAAATATGGCATATAGGGTTACCCTCGGTGTCCGTCCATATGAAACAGGGAATGTATTCTATCCACTTCTCCACCATAACCGCTCTGTGGAATTCAATGAACTTATACATTGGCTTTCTTGGGACTCTAATGGTGTGCATCTCATATTTTGTTTTTTTATTTTATTGGTTTTTTTTGTAAGTTTAGAGACATTTGAACTTAGGTACATTTTGCTGAATTTCTCTATGATGATGTTGTAATATGGGATGAAGTCTATCCACCTATCCACAAACACTGCTCAACAGAATTGAATGAACTTCTACATGTCTTTTGTCCGATTCGGATTACATTCGATCGGACAATGGTACAAATTTAGTTGGATGTGAAAGGAACTAAGAGGAATCAATTAATTCTTGGAATCAGAAACAGATCAACAGAGAACTACTTCAGAAACACATTAGTTTGGAAGTTCAATCCTCCCTTGGGATCTCATCATGGAGAGTGTTTGGGATCGTTTATAACGGTCAGTGAGACAGGTACTGTATTCATTAATGCATACTCAAATTGTCCATTTGGATGACGAGGCATTACAAACCTTATTTTGTGAAATTGAGGCCATATTGAATGACAGACCCGATTACACAGTTGTCATGTGATCCGAATGACCTGACACCGTTAACACCAAATCATCTGTTACTTCATATAGAGCTGGGGAAGACTTACCCCACAGGCACATTTTCACACAAAGACGACAATACTGCCAGACGAAAGTTACAAAATCCAAGTACAAGTATCTAGCAGATATTTTTTTTGGGTAAGATGGGTTTAAAGAATGCTTACCCATGCTACAAGAAAGACAAAAGTGGTTACTGCCAAAGAGAAATGTATGTATTGGAGACATCGTTCTCCTCATGGATTCCTCTCTCAAGAAGTATATGTGGGCTATGGGGAAAATTGTGGACACTTTTCCAGACAACAAGGCTTTGTTAGCAGTGTAAAGAGAGTGAAGACCATGTCGGCTGAACTGGTTAGATCCTATTGACAAAACAGTTTTGCTTTTGGAAGCAGATAGTGCCTTAAATGAATGTTAAAGGCAATGATCACTGTGACATTCTAGTGACCCTTATATGGAGAGTTACCTAAAATGGACATCCTTGTGTATTTATTGACTGTGGTTGTAGTAGTAATACCATGATAATAATTAATCTTGAAAGTGTTAGTCATATTTCAGATTCATCTGCAGTTACCCATGCTTGTATGGTGAGGGGTGACTGCGAGTCCGAGTAGTCAGTCTCCAAAGCTGGCTTTGTTGACACATGTCTTCGTGGTCCGGTTGTGTGGATTGATGCTCATGCTTTGTTGATCACTGGATTGTCTGGTCCAGACTCAATTCTTTGCAGACCACTGTCATATGGCTGGAATATTGCTGGAGTGCGGTGTGAATCTTAACTCACTCCTCACTTGAAGGTGTAACCAGCTTACATTAACTTCGTGGCATCATACAAAGAACAACATGTCAGTGTACAGTTGGCTACGAGGTAACACTTGTCAAGAGATACATATTTTATAGCATGGCCAGGTTTCATATGGATGTATAATCTCTACATTACTGATTCATTTATTATTTGGCCTGTTGCATTTGTGATTTGTAATTGGTATGATTTAATCGTCCCAATTAGGGGGGAGGCAGTAATATTCACGCCAAAACTGTATATATTTTTGAATTTTTTTGTTTTGTGGGTTTGTATGAAATATGTTATGGTTGACAGAAACGCCTATACTTTTGTTTGTCGTTAAATATTTTTGGCGGGTTGCATTTAGGAGGTGTCAAGGGGAGATAACTTTGGGTAGCTATGTGATTCGTGATCAGTATGTAAGCCTGCTTGCCATGTGAAGCGTGTCAGAGAGCAGATGGTCTACAAAGCGGTATGAGTAACTTTTACATTTTCTGCTTGTCAACACTTTGTGTTATAGGTAATGAAGCTATCAGCAGCATTTCTGCAATATGAATTATTGATATTTCTGCAGTAGTATCTCCACGTTTTCAATACTGTTTGCTGCATTCAAAACTTCGCTTTCGCTTTGCCGAGTTCTAAAAAATAGATTTTCTCAGGTTTTTCGTTTGTTTGGGCTTTCAAAGTCATTAATTTAACAAGTAATAAGGGTTTTACTGAAATAGTAGTCATGTAAGTTTACTAACATTATTCGTCACTGCAGGTAGTTAGAAATGTAAAACTTTGTCAAAAGTGTATCTTTATTGATGAAGTTGAGAATGTAAAATCTTGCGATACTGACAACATTATATGGAACTATAGATTCCCTTATTTCTTCATTGCAGTCAAAATATTGTCGTTTCAATATGAATATGAATCATGATGAACTTGAGAGACACTTGCGTTGAATTGGCCCGTATCTGCTTACAAATCCTATTGACATTTCAATATAAATATGAATCATGATGCACTTGAGAGAAAGAATAAAAAAGCAACTCCTGAACTACAACTATTGCGTTGAAACTGATTCAAAGAACTACAGACTCTAAAGGTGTGCATGTCATAATTTTTTATGCAATTTCTTACTTTTGTCACTTTTACAGATGTTTGAACTTAGTTGAATTTTGTTCTATTCAGCCAGTGTTCGTTCCATCCAACAGGGTGTGTACGTTATCCACTTCTCCTCAAAAACTACTTTATGGAATTCTTTTAGATTACACATGTGCTTTATAGGGACACTAAAGGCGTGCATCTCATATTTTGATTTTGTATTTTATTTATTTTTTTTCAATTTTAATGCCGTTTGAACTTAGATCAATTTTGTTGAATTTCTCTCTGAATATAGTGTTGTAGGGGGTGAAGTCTATCCACTTCTCCACAAAAGCCGCTCAACAGAATTGATTGAGCTTCTACGTGTGTTTCATTGGAACTCTTAAGGTGTGCATCTCATACCTTGTTCATCCAATTTCTTAATTTTGTCACTTCTACAGATGTTTGAACTTAGTTGAATTTGGTTCTATTCATCCAGTTAGTCCCATACAACAGGGGGTGTACGTTATCCACTTCTCTTCAAAAACTACTTTATGGAATTCATTTAGATTACACATGTGCTTTATAGGGACTCTAAAGGTGTGCATCTCATATATTGATTTTGTATTTTATTTATTTTTCCGATTTTAATGCCATTTAAACTTGCATAAATTTTGTTGAATTTCTCTCTGAATATAGTGTTATAGGGGATGAAGTCTATCAACTTCTCCACAAAAACTGCTCAACAGAATTGATTAAGCTTATACATGTGTTTCATTGAGACTCGAAAGGTGTGCATGTCATAGTTGCATAGATGTTTATTGAACTTTGTTCAATTATTGATCTTTATATGTCTTATGAATGTCATCGGGGGCATCCATGTCCCTGGACACAATTTTTTCTTGTTTTGCCTAACCTCCCAGTATCAGCGGCAGACATTGAGGACACCCGAATTACCCTGATTTCTTAAATTTTGAACAACAATGTTTTTTAAGACATCGAAAGCTTCTCTGTAATCTGTCTCTTTTTCTCTTTGTGTGTTTATTTTGTTTAAGTTCAATTTCTGTGTGACACCAAAGTTCATGAAGATGCACTTTAGTCTGTATTTGAGTTAGGAAATGAAATAAATCTGTGAAACGAATTGTGAAATTAATTTCTAGGAAAACGGCAATGCAAACATCGTATGACCGTGGCCATTATTACAATTACAGCACGTCCAAACTGAATTATGGGCAATCTCAGAAGCAGGCGATATGCGAGCGCGACAGCGACCAATGTTCGATAGACATGAATAGATGTTGAGGTTTTAATTGTTTCTAATCATGAAACAGAAGAAGATTTTAAAGTTCTTTAAGAATCTGATTTCGATCCCTATTTATATTTAGATAGTACTGAGGGCTTGCTCAAACCTTTTCGCAACAATCATGTGTACGTCCAGGCTTTTTTTATAACGGAAGCTACGTCCGTGAGCTGTGAACAATGGCTAATGATGAAGTGTACAGGTCAGACATGAAAGTTTGAGGTCAGTAAATAAGCAAAAACACTTACCTGACATTGTTTTATTACGCATGATTTATTAGTGAAGATTGTTATACATTTACAACTTTGACAATCACTTCAAATCCTGCACTTCAAGTCTTGTAATGTTTTGAAGATCAGTTCAACAGACCATAAATTTATGGTACACCTGAAATTGAAATGGCACACTTAAATTGTCATGACAGTGCCCCACTCTAAGTAAACGTAGGCTCAGTATTATTTGTTACACTGCTATACTGAGTCTAACAAAACCTTGTGGAAGGTTGCGTCAGGTAACCTTTGAGCTATCTATGACCGTCCAATCAAACGTGAGACGGTCAAACGGATTTAACCAATCAGACAATGGCTACTATTTAAGGTTTATTACAAAAAGGGGATTTTCTCTTCCCTGGTCAACAACACTGATCTCATAACAAATGAAAACCACCATAGAACACAGATATATGACCTACAGAATATACTCTTTTGGGTTTCTGTTGACATGGATATCATTAGCTAATATTTCCGAAAGCTGATATCCTTCAGTACTGATAAAACGCTATTTTCAGCGACTGTTTACTCACTCTTGTGTTGTGCTCGATGTGCATCACTCGGAAGCGATCGTACGAAAAATAGCATTCAGAATCGTTCAGGTACAAAACGTTTTCGAGGTAAAAGTTCAAGAGGTATGTGCGAATGTCAGCTTTCACGATTTCGTAAGCTGTGTTCTGACTGGTCCATTGAAAAGGTCAGCTGACGCAACCTTCCACAAGGTTTTGTTAAGACTGAGTATAGCAGCTGAGCCTGAGTTTACTGAGACTGGACAGTGCCCATGAGGCATCCATCTAAAGAACTTAAATTCGATCCCTGCACTAACTGGCCATGTCCAAAAGCTGATACATTCATGAAAATTCTTTGTGCCATTTATGTCTACCAAATTCTTTAACTCTTTCAACACCATAAAATCATAAAGCACTTGAGTGAATTTGTTAGATAAAAATAGCGAAAGAATAGTGGATTTTTTTTTAAGGTTGATGAGATACTGCCCACTTTGAAAAAAGTTTTTTCTGACCAAGAGATGTATGCTTACCTAGATTGATGCTCATGAAGTTAAGTATTCACAGCTGGAATAGTGATGACTAGGGGTGTCACGATACACCAATCTCACGATCCGATACGATACGTATCACAATTTTAAGGTCACGATACGATATGTATCTCGATACATAATTTTTGCCTTTTCATAGCATTACCTTACGGCAGCGTCTGCGCTCGCTGATTGGTCCATCAAAATAGTCTAGCCATTCACAAAAGCTGTTAGTTTCCAACCTATTTTTTAAGTATAGCTAGCTACATCTATTTATCTGAGCGGTCTCGTATGAATTTACTATCAAGACTTTGAAGGAGATGGATATAACATAAAAATTTGAATCGATAAAGTTTTAAAATAGGAATCGATACACGCAAGCATGTATTGCGTATCGTATCGTCAGTAAGAATGTATCGATGCATCGATACATTTCGCGTATGACGACATCCCTAGTGATGACTGTAGCCTGAAAAATAAACAAACATCAGAATGTTGGCAAGCAATGTTTTGGTGTTGATTATATTGAACAAAACTCATTTTCTTGTGGGTGTGTCCAACCCACACATCCTAATCAGCACTGGTTTGGGGAAAACCATTGCATTGTACTCATAATGTAAACAGAGATTGATCTTTTATTCTAAATTAAGTACATTGTACAGGCAAAATATGGGAAATAATATGATTTTGTTCAAACTTGATATTTTCATAAATTAAGGCTAGATAAGTGTTTTTGCTAAAAGAGGTAATAATTATTGTCATTTGCTATGAAGCAGGGTAAAGAAACCTGCATCTGAACAGGTCCAGTTAAATCCCTATGGCACTTTAGTTTTATGTCATTATGAATTTGAAAAATAATTTGATTTAAGAAAAAAATGAGGACAAGGGGCCTTCGGGAAAGAAAAGTAAAGATCAAACCAATCAAGTGCTAAATAAATTAAATGGATTTCTAGGCATTATGGCATCTTTCACAAAAGCAGAAATTCAGTGTCATGTTGATCATGTTTTGTTTCACCTACCATAATGTTCACATAGATTTGATCCAACACACGAGAATTTCTTATACTGCAGATCCTTCCAGCTTTGAGCAGAGACGGTGAGCGTCCCATTGACTACAAGGCTATTATGAAGAAGAAAGTTTGTGATGATATCGATCAGTTCTTCACCAAGGCTGAACTGAGCACCTTGTCGGATTATGAAAAGCTACGGCTACGAAACATGAGGAAAAACTACGAGATGATGGCTGAATTAGGTATAATACCTCATTTGATGTTGTTTTATTAGCTTCATATTAGGGAGGTCAGGCTAATTTTGTACATGCATTTTATTACTCAGAAGTGTACATACACTTTTAGTTCATGCATAAGTGAGTAAAAAGCACTTTTCCTTTTTAATTTATGTCAAAAACATTTTGAGATATGAATGTTTTATTAGTGTATATAGCCGCCATTTTGTTTTCCAAGATGGCCGCCATTCAGTGTGGCCACAATGTTGGGATTAAAAAGGGCCAGGGAAAGAAATTGAATAGGTGTTTTTCTATTTAATATATATTATTCATCTGGAAAAAATGTGTTCAAACAATTAAACCATTCATAATCAACTAGTTGTTTGTACTAAAACTCTTAATTTTATACTGTCAAAACATGGAAAAACAGGAATTTGTACGGCCAAGAATAGACAAAATTGCCCAACTTTGAATGGTCTTATACGTGTGCAAATAACTGACAATCAGTTCAAGATTGCTAATGTGATTAAAAACAACATTTGTGCCAATAAATGAAGTTAAAACTAATTAATCCTTCATTATCTATCTAAAATGATATTCCAAATTTTGCTATTTTATCATGTTTCATCTCATAATAGATGTGGCACCATTTTATGGTCCAATGACACGCACAAAAATTAACATAAAATTTCTAATAAAGAAGATATCCTGATGAAATTTGGAAGGCAGGAAGATCTTTCCATTTGCTACATTTGTAGCTACTGCAACACAATATTTACTGCAAGTAATAAGGCTTTATCTCTCTCACAATAAGAAACAACAAACCAGAAATGTGGTTTTGATATATTTTATTCAGTTTCATCGGCACACATCATCCATCTGAAGACTCGTTATTCATTAATGATTTACCTAAGATGACAATGTTCATTGTTAATGATCAAAACAAAGTACAATGACCATACAGTCATCACTATCACCTAGTTTTTATTCACTATTTGAATCCAAATATTCATGTGTAACATAGTGTGAAAAATAGTGAATAATTACCTTAGTAAATAATCTAAAGTCATTTCATGCTCATATTTCATTCATGATACAAGTCTCGATCATAACACAAGTGCATTTATCATGCTTATGTTTTAAAAATAAAAGAAATGATATATATAATAATATGATAAATAATTAATGTTGCCAAACAGAGATAAACTCTCATCCATAAATAGGAATAATAGGATGCTGAAATTTTAAATTTGACAGTAAGAACCAGTTATTTGATGTAAGAGAAGAGCATACCAGTTCAGATAATAAGATCAGGTTATATCTAAACTGAGAACACAGTAGGATCTTTCCATTTGCTACGGTATGAAAGCGGGGAGGGCTCCAACAAAAGACAATGGTTCAGGATAAGGTCGGGATTAGGATACTGAAAGAAGAAATACATCATGTGAAAAATTAATTACTATAGTCTTCACACAATGAATCTAGTTTTTGGTGTTTTTTTCCCCCTCTCATGAAGTATAATTTTCTATTTAGTGAGATGACTTCAGGTCCAGAACAAAATACATATTTATTTTCAACAATGTTCATAATCTACAGATATATGTGATGATAACTTGATAGTAAATACATGGGTAAAAGTTCCCCTAAAAATTGAAAATATTTGGTAAATATTGTTGTTTTGTAATGGTATATCTCACCTATTTTAAGGGTTTTGTGGTTAAAGCCGGTGGGATAGTTCTAAGAACTGCTCAAGGTTTGGTTGCCAAAGAACACCAATCCATGTAAAAAAATTCAAATAAATAAATACATACACCAACCCTCATTTTTTCATTGGTGTAAAAATACAGAGTAGGAAAGTTCAAATCTGTTATTTATGATATTTCGTTACAATTACGTAATTTCTACTGTGAAATTTAATACCATGTTATCATGCTCATGTCAGACAAAGCAAACACATTTTACCAATAACTATTCATTGTGATAATGGTACGAGGGTTAACAAAGCAAACCGGAAGTGACACTGAGAAATAGTTTTCGGTAGTTTCCATGTGTTTATGATAGAAATTCGGTCAGCAATTTATTGGAAGTTAGCTGTATCTTGTTGACATAATCTTATTTCAAGGTCGGTGTGTTTAATGGGAGCAGACAATGAATGCACACAAAAAATGTCGTCCTCAATTAAGTTGTGACGACGTGTAGCAAAAAACAACATGGATTACTCCATAATGATACGAGGACATTCGTTGTCATGAAAACATCAGTGTACATAAAAAATTAGTTTTAAATGGTGTTGTGGCACAGATAAAATGTTTGTTCCATTTATATTTGTCTACAAGAGGCAAAGCCCTTACCTGTCACGTCAGGGCGTGTCAGCAAGTGCTCCACTTTCTCCCTCGTCACCCCCACTACGGACCAAGCCCATTCGATCAGCGACTGTCATGACAGCACTGCTGTGATGGAAATTGGGGTTAATTAGGACCCAGTGTAAACAGAGAGACAACATGTCAGTGATAATAGTGTTTGGAAGGAATTATCAGGATTGAGATTGAACATACGATGTCTTGAATGTTTTGGTTGTTGATACATTGGAAGAGTACACTTTTATACATGGGGAGAGGTAATTATTAAATCGGTATTTTCTTCAATGATTTACCTTTTTATCAAAAAAAGAACTTTAATTCACATCAAAGAAATTAACTTATGTAAGTCTTGTGTTATGTAGGGGTTAACCTGTCACATTGTCCGCTGCCCCCTTCCATAGTGAACTCGTCTGTTTGCGAGTCAGCTCTCATGTCTGCTGTGAGAGAGGGGAAACGATGGAACTCCTTCAGGGCTCCAGATAACTTTTGGCGGTGCTAGTGTACTTACACATCATATTGCAAGTGGAGGTGTACTGAGAATTTTGAAGGAGTACTGACATGTTTTTGTGTGAGCGAGTTGGTGATGTGGTTTGTCTGGACGATTCATCAATCACTATTTCCAACCATGTATTTGTGTTTGAAGATGCCTGAGAAATAACTGTGCGACCGTGTGATGTGCGAAATGTCAGGTCCGACTGGATATAAATACAGGGATAGAAATACTATTTTCTCCAAGTGTGCCTTCAGGCACCAGACAGACATTTTAGGTGTGCCTTTCAGTAATCAAGTGTGCCCACATATTTTTGGAATGATTGACTGTAACAATGGTGATGATCTTTTAAAATCTAATGTTAGTTAACAACAAATCTAACTTTTTCTGTCATCACCGATGTGTCTTCTGCTTAAGATGGCTTTCTTAAGCGTCATCTGTTCTTGAACCATAAGATGGGGTCCATCGTCTGCCACATTTGCTGGCGCTCATCCATCTACCTGCAAGCTTTGTTTTACACTGAGCAACTGTCATGAGAGTGGAGAGTGTTCTTGGCTGCAGCCTAGATCTCCAGTCCATTTTGACTCTCCCCATCATTGAAAACCCTCTCTCACATTCTGCAGATGACACTGCCATCACAAGAGATATTTGAAACAAGGCAAGTATGTTTTGGTACCTCTTATAAACAATGTCTTGTTTCCTTGACCATAGGTCAATGTTAGTCAGATTCTGATTTCTCTTCTGGAGGGCACAAGCTTTAGTCAGAAGATCAGGCAATTCCATCAAACAGGATTCCTGTGTGATGCCTCTTCTTGTGAGGTGGTCAGAGAAATGGTCAACAATCTTCTCAGTCTGGTCCCTACAATAGTTGACCAAGGAACTTTCTTCTGGCCAATTACAAGGGGAGAAAATGTGAAAAGACTCCATTACATCACTATTCCCTTCAAATTCTGCTATCCTGGAGAAAAGAGTTTCTGCTGTGTTTTTTGTCAGACTTTGAAATTCATTAACAGCTTTCTTGATCATTGCGATATGGCTGAAATATTGCCGATGTGACGTTAAATATTAACTCACTCACTCACTCACTCACTCACTCACTCACTCACTCACTCACTCACTCACTCACTCACTCACTCACTCACTCACTCACTCACTCACTCACTCACTCACTCACTCACTCTTGATCATTGTCTCCTTGGAAAGTCCACTTTTCTTTTTATCAAGCTTCACTGTCCTGTAGTACTCCTCATGATCGACTTGCCTGTTTGTGAAATCCTGTGCCATTTGGTCTATGTTTATTCCAGTAGGTTTGACACAAACTGCATGCATTCTTACTGGAATGAGATGTATTGAAGTGTCATTGTCCTGAAAACAATCTGACAAGGAAGCACAAGTTGCAAAATAGAGCAACATCAAGTGCATGAACAGCACAATATCCAGGGACTTCAGACTGTCTAGAATATGTCTTGCCTTAGAACTTGTGTCAGTCTTACTCTGTATTGCAACCTTGTTGCAGTGGGTGCTGATTGCAGTGGATTGCTTTCAGTGCTCTACTTCTGTGATTTGCCCACCTTGTCCCAAATATGTTGAAAGGCCTAATGGTCTTGACACCCAGTGCATCTCCTGTCTCTTGTAGACATGTCCAGTTCAGAGGTGAGTAGTGGTAGAACTTGGAAATATCATCCATCAACTTGTCAAGTGTAGCAAGTAAAGTGAGGTTCTTTCCAGCACTTTTCATTGCAAGTTCCAGTCTATGTGCTATACATGGGATAGGAATAATGTGAGGGACATCATTTCGCCTCGTCCGTCTGTCCGTCCGTCCGTAATCATTTTGTTTCCGGAACATAACTCAAAGACCGTTCGATATTTTTTAACCAAAATTGGTAGATATGTCAAACATAACCTAAAGTGGTGCCTTTTGCTATTTACAGATTATTGTCATTTTTAATTTTTTTCGGTTTCCATGGAAACGTTTTGGACTTAGTCTTACAGAAGGGTAGGCTTCGTTTCTGGAGCATAACTCAAGAACCGTTCAATATTTTTCATCAAAACTTGGTAGATATATCAAACACATCCTAAAGTGGTGCCTTTTGCTATTTACAGATTTTTAGCATTTTTACTTTTCCCGGTTTCCATGGAAAAGATTCGGACTTAGTTGCAAAAGTGAAGGTAGGGCTTCGTTTCCGGAGCATAACTCAAGAACCGCTCAATATTTTTCAACAAAACTTGGTAGATGTATGAAACAGAACCTTAAGTGGTGCCTTTTGCTATTTGCAGATTTTTGGCATTTTTATTTTTCTTGGTTTCCATGGAAACATTTTGGACTTAGTCTCAAAAAGTAAGGATTGCTTTCGTTTCCGGAGCATAACTCAAGAACCGTTCAATATTTTTCAACCAAACTTGGTAGATATATCAAACACATCCTAAAGTGGTGCCTTTTTACAGATTTTTAGCATTTTTTCTTTTCCCGGTTTCCATGGAAAAGATTCGGACTTAGTCCCAAAACTGAGGGGTGGGCTTCGTTTCCGGAGCACAACTCAAAAACTTCTCTATATCTTTCAGCAAAACTTGGCAGATATGTGAGGCAGATCCCAAAGTGGTGCCTTTTGCTATTTGCAGATATTTGTGATTTATTATTTTCTCTGTTTCCATGGAAATGATTCGGACTTAGTCTCAAAAAGGAAGGGATGGGTTTAGTTTCCTGAGCACAACTGGAAAACTTCTTAATATCTTTCAGCAAAACTTGGCAGATATGTGAGGCAGATGCCAAAAGTGGTGCCTTTTGCTATTTGCAGATTTTTGTCATTTATTTTTTTCATAATTTCCATGGAAACGATTTGCACTTAGTCTAAAATCAAGCTGGACTTTAAGTAACTGTCAGATGCTTTGTTCTTTCAAAGATGTGGAGGCCGGGGGGATATGTCATCTTCTGATGACTCTTGTTTAATTTTGCTGCAACGCCACCCTTTCTTCCCATCATTACAGGTGCCCCGTCAGAAGTGAAAGAAACAACACTGTCTTTCCAATTTTAAAATTCCCCATCCTCTGTCAACGCTCTGTTCACAGCATCATAGATGCCAGCGGCATCAGCTTTCTCAACACCTTTAATAGCTAAGAATTTTGTGACAGGTTTAAAGTGCACTTGTTCAATATATCTAACATACACAATTTCCTCTTCAATAACTGAACTGTCTGTACTCCCATCGCACAAAATAGAAAAACAACCAGATTGCCTCACATTATCCATCATATTTCCAGTGATTTCTTGTGCAATAAAGTCAATAAAAGTTTTTGCGTGCTTGTCATTTGCGTAATTGCTGATTAAATCTGTGTCAAAGTTCACACTCTGTAGTCTCAAAAGTTCTTCAAATTCAGTAAATGGCAATTCTCTTTGAGCAAGATGGTAAGCAGTAATGAAAAGTTTTGAAAGTCTATCAATCTCTTTCTCATTTAGAGTTACTATCCCTCTCTCAATACTTGATTCCCCTGCAGGGGTTTTCCTCGAGTGAAAATTTTGGGAGTCCCTTGGACTCAGTCATTCATATTTTGAGAGTCCAATGCCAAAATCTATGAGTCCCAACCTTCTGTTATTTATAACACTATTGACAAAAAACGAATGTCTCTCATTGTCATTATTTATTTAAACAAACACATTTTATGAAATAATATTCATGAACTGTTAAAGTGACATAGCAGTGTTGTTCAATTTCATTGTTCAAACATTGCAGTTAATTCACTGTTCAAATCCAATTAAATTCTGTAAGCAGTAAACAAGAATAAAAGGCTAATTTCAAATGGAATTCCCGAGTCTTTTACTATGTTCAAAGACATACATTGTTTTCCACGTTTCATAACTATAACTATGGTTCAAGACTCATCATTAAAATACAGTGCCAAGCACATTTTGTAAGCAACAAATAAGCATGAAAGGGTAATAACTGTACATACATTCAAGGATAAAAAGGTTTTCTTCCACAACATTGTTTGATAGTTATGGTGCAACAGTCATCATGTCAAATTCAACTTTTCTCAAATTTTGTAAACAGTAAACAGTCATAAAAGGCCAATTTATACATTCTAGACTCTGTGGGACTGTTAAGTGAGATAGTCTTCACTTCACATCATATATCATTTACTGACTCTACACTTCATTCTACTGAACATGGTAGCTGCTTGCAGAAAGTCAAATTCATGAATGTTTGGCCCAACAAGCTTGATAAACATGAGTCGATTGAGCCTTGTTGGATTTAGTCTGTTTCTTGATTTGGTTTTGATGGAGTTTTGTACTGAAAATCCCCTCTCACATGGGGCTGATGACACAGGGATCACAAGAGCAATCTTGGCTAGGGTGACAAAGTCAGGAAACTGGTCAGCGAAATCAGTGATTAACAGCTTCAAGAAACTGTCAAAGTTGAGAGAATTCTTATAAGAATTGACAAAATATTTGAAGTGCAAAAAGTTTGCATTTGTTCTCTGTCTGTCCAGATTATAGTGGTCAATTAAAGTACTGAGTTGATCCACTCCATAGTTCTGTAAATCACGAATGTCAGGATATCTCCTGGGATTTAACACTGTATCAAAACATTCAAGGATGTTTAATTCTTCATCTGGGAATCTCGTTTCTAAATTGTCCACAAGACAATTCAAATATCTCTCTCTGATCCCATTGAAACGATTTCTCATAGGTGCATTGTCAATCACATCAACTCCATTGTAGATGCTTTTCTCTCCTGTTGCTGGCACATTTCCCAGCTTTTGCATTACCTCATCCACCTTGCATGATCCAGTCTTCATCGCCGTGAGCGTTGATTTTGTAGCTTCCACACTGTGTCTGATGTATGACAGGTTGACTGAATCCTTCTGAAATGTAACACTCAGCACACCGATGACAGTTAGGACATCAATGAGAAGAGCCGTAATCAACAGAAACAGACTTGTTGTCAAGAACTTGTACAATGCATCTGATTTTCCCCCAGTCTTGTCAGAGTCTAGTGCCATTACAATGGCATCATGACTGTCAAACACCATCTTTACAGCCGCTTCAACAGATAACCATCTGACTGAAGTTGGTTCTGTTATCTGTTTAGCTTTTCCATGTAGCAATGTTTGCAGTTCTCGGAGCTTGTCGTATCTGACTGAAGAATCAGCAAAAAATCTATACAAGGTGTGGATCATGTTATGATATTGCTCGCAGTACTCAATGCCCTTGGCTGCCTGTGAAACTGCAAGGTTCAACCTGTGAGCTACACAGTGTACTTGAACCAAATGTGGGTTTCTTTGTTTCAGCTTAGCACCAAGTCCATTTAATCTACCAGTCTTGACTGCTGCACCGTCTGTTCCAAGCCCATATATACGTGATAAGTTTGCATCAGTCACACCTTTTCTCCTCAGAAATGTAACAAGGGCACTCTCAATGCCAGCTGCAGTTCCATCAGTGATGTGTTCATTACCAAGAAATGCAACTGTAGCCGATCCATTCTCAATAAACTTGACGTAAATAGCAAGTTTTTTTTCAACAGTTATGTCACATGTTTCATCAAGCATGACACCAAAGTAATCACTGGAATTAATTTTCCTGATCAAATCCTCCTCCAAAACTGTTTCAATGCACTGCTCAAACTCCATGATCACTTGTGGTTTCTGGTAGAAGTTGTCACATTTGACCCCATTTAATATTTGTAATTCCATGAAATCACCAAAAACATCTGAGGGAATATCACGTTTAGCCATCATATAGACAGTTCTAAGCTGCTTCACGTAAGTTTGTAATCTCTCAGTTGACTCAGCGGTTGATTGTGAAATGGCATTCTTTCTCGCGATCTCTAACTGTGATTTTAACCGCAGTTTCAGCACACTGTCGGTATGAGACTTCGATTGTTGATGCCGAGTGAGAGTAGAATTTTGAAGATTGAAACAGCCTTCATCATGTGTGAAAGGATTACTGGCTTTTGCCCTGTTACAAAGTTCGCATTTCATTCCACCATCTTTAGATTTTATAAGCCATGAATACTTCACCAGCCAATCGTCATGGAAATTTCGTTTCCTAACCTTTTTCGTGGAGAACTAGGTTCAGCTGATTTATTTGGTTCATCAGATTGATCAGTGGAATCAGGTTGTTCAGTAGGATCATTTGATTTTGATTTGGTGACGTCCCCATCCCTGGACGAGGAACGGAAAAACACCCCTAAACTGCTCTGTTTCATGATTTTGACAGCTAGGCGGATGTTGATTTATTCTGCGCATGACAAAGCAGGTTGTTAGGTTTACTGAAATAATCGGAAATATCTGCCAATGAGATTGCTTGTAGTTTCACGAAATGTACCGAGATAGGTTGACCTATAATCTATCATCCAATGAAAATGTAATACCATACTACGTCACGTTTTTGAATAAATTAACTCTCGCTGTTGGCGCGAAACTAGGTTACGAGTAGTTTGGGCGTGTCGTGAAATTCTTTTGGAAAGGGAGCTCACTCTACTTCAGTTTCGTTTTCAAGTGTCAGTCAAGTTTAGCTGGCAAGTTAGGTTAGTCGAACGAATGCATGCTTTATTTCCACCTTACAGTTATATCCATTAGAATTATTACTGATTTTGCTTGCGTCCAAGAGGACGCAGGATGTTTTATTTTCGCGTACATCTCAAATTTTATTGCGTATTTTACGCAATATTTTGTGTCCGGTAATCCCTGCCCCTGGCTTTAATTTTGAGGCTTAGTCTCTGAGCACTCAGTGCAAGCAAATGTTCATCACTTTCACTATGAGTTTCTAATTTACTGGTTCTGAAACCCTTTGACCCCGTGACAAAGTTGTTGTTTTTCCCATTTCTACCAACAACACGGCCAAAGTTTTTGCATATTTTACAGAATATTAAGTTTTTTGAAGGGTCACATTCAAGCCATGATTCACATTTCTTTGAGGCCAACTCTGAGGTATTCAACGTACATTACTACTTGAACTAGTGCTAGAAGACGCTGTTAGATCGGGTTTCGTTTTCTCATCTTGAGTCGATGATTTATTTTCTTCATCAGTTGTAGAATAATTGTTATCAGATGTTTTATCAGATGGCTTGAAAAAGCTCAGAATAGTTTTCTTTTGAGACATTTTTGTCGTCGGTTGTTTGGTTGTCGTCTGCTTTCAAACAGGCCAGAACATGTTCATAAGGAGATTTCCTGTCATGCGCACTGACATATAAAATGGCAGCGTCCATGGAAAACCGACAGATCGTTACAACGGGATAGAAGTGGGTTTATGAGTATTCAAATATGTATGGTATTATTCAGTTTGGAAAAAATAAAATTGTTTTCAGGATTAAATGACTAATTTATAAAGGTGAGTTATGTTTCCCCGAAACTTAGGCGTGCCATAAAGTCACCAAGAATTTTTTTATCCGTGCCATTTCAATATTTACCGTGTCATGACACGCTAATGTATGGGGTATTTTGAACCCTGAAGTAGGAACGGTGTAGTTTTTAGCCAATCGAAAAATATTGACGCATATTGTTGCATGGCAACGCAAGTGATTCCTACTGTCGGGGTTTCCTCATGTGTCAAATCATGTTTCGCAAAAGAAACTTGACAAGTATTTATCCGAAATAGATTTTCATTTGCATGTTACGCACGGAAATTAAATGTTAGACGTACAAAGGTATTTATGTGCGTACCTGATATCCTTGAAATCTTATATTTTGTCGTACTTAATTGATTTTGAGGCATACACTATGCCTGTACGCCCCTTATCTGTAGCCCTGTCCTTATTATGATCCAATACGCATGTGCCAAAGAATTCAATATCAACATTGATGTGTTCAATAAGATAAATATGTTGTTCACTGGGCCCATAGGTTGATGTACTTTCTATGTTTGTTTATGTTTCCTGAGCCCTTACACAATTGCAGAAAAGTTCTTTTTGCCGTTTACATTTGGCATAGGTCCTTTGAAAAGGGTCATGTTCACAAAATATTCATATATGTCTCATTTCATACTAAAATTCATATTTTTCCTTATCCTGACTCATGCTTATTGCTTGTCCTCTTCTTCTTGCGAACATAGTGGAACACGTGTATCTCCCAATTGAAGTTCCCTTCAATAAAAAATCACTAATTAGTACTCACCACGAGTTACCTCCCTTCTACAAGGGCGGGAACGAGGGCGCCACCTGAACCCATGTGCCTCACTCTCTCCTACTTCGCCCAGTGAGCTGGACGCGAGAGCACCTGTGTCTCCCGACACACTATATCCTTTATTTATATTTAGTTTAGTACCTCTTATATTCATTTATAGAGGTGTTACTAGTATCCATATTCAATTTGCATTGATTATTAGTCGTGTTTCTGCTGTTTTATTCACGGTTCGCCGTGTTTGTTCAGCAGTTTACGTTAATGAGAATCTGCACAGGTTGTAAACTACGTTATTCAGCTACCGATCCACATTTAAAATGCTCTAGTTGCATTACTCCATGTTCTATTGTTTCTCGTTGTAAATTATGTATTAATTTACCAATTTCTGCCTTAGATAAATATCTATGTTCCGTTTTGAGACTGAAGGCAGATAAATTTGCAAACAATCTTCAGTCATGGCTAATAGATCGGAAGCTAATATACCCTGTCAACTGTTGACCGACGACCCCGCCACCGGCTGGTGGCCTGCCTGAGTTTCCCTCGGGGGATAAGCGTGGGACGCAGTCCGCTATGTCCAAGAAGCGACCTGCATCTCAAGACATTACGTCTTCTCAGTCTAAGACTAAGAAAGCATCCACATCATCTCAACGTACGCTTCAAACCCCCAGGTCCACAGCTTCGTCAAAAGGGAAATCTACAAAAGCTACAAATAATTTTGCCTCCGATATTCTACCTGTCTCAGAATTATGTTTATATGATGACGACATTCCGATTATCATTCCAGATGTACGTCATAAGAAACGTCCAGTATCTGCTACCGTCACCACAGCGCAGATCAATACGCAACCAGAGATGCCTACGCTGACGACAGAGAGGCAACCCTCAACGTCAGCGCAGACCGTCCCAGACGACCTGGTCAACCAAATCATTAGACTGATGGAGGACCGTTACGGTTTACAGAGGCCCCAGAGCCCAACCCATAATAAGTCATACAGTCATTCGCGAAGGAGCTAGAGCCTCACCAGTTGCGAGGGACATCGCGGAGAAGGAGCGCTTCGCCGAGCCCACACCCTGTTGAACACAGAGGTCGTTCGCGAAGCAAGCGCTCATATGTCGATACGGACACTGACTCGATACATTCGCGAAGGTTGCGAAGGCTAAGTGGCTCCAAATCTACCTCACCCAGAAGATATAGAAGAGCTTCACGAAGTCCCCAGCGTTCGCCGAGGATGTCTCCTCCAAGGTCTCCTTACACTAGCCACTCGTCAGTCCGTTCACCACAGTCCTCTCATAGATCTTCCTATAGATCTAGGACTCCGACATGTGACCCAACGTCAGAAGAGGAGGAAGGTATCATTTTCTCAGATGCTGAGATTAGATACTGGATGGTGAATGAGTTACAACTTGCTTCCCCATCGAATAACGAGAATTCAACTCAGACTTACCTCATGAAGGATGATGATGTAGACAATATCACCTTACCTCCTATTGACCTGATTGCAGCGGTATCAGCTAATCTGGATACAGCCTGCTCCAAATCTTCAAATGCCCAAACTACACATTTCCCGGTCTTCAATGCCAAGAAATTTGCTGGACACAACATGGACCCCATTTTCAAGGCCCTGGATATTGATGACAACTTTAAATTAATCAGTGATGCCAAGTCCAGAAGTTGCAGAGTAGACGATCGCAAATTGGCCCAATTAGATACCATCTCCAGGAGAATGTTCTTTGGATTAAATAGATCTAGAACTATTAATGAGACTCTCATCACCAAGTTCAAGAATTCTACAGAGGAGGAAGATAGAATGATCTACTCAGCTCTACTCATGCAGAAAAGAGACCACCAATTTCTTACAGAGCACCTGTCAGCGCGCTTACTGAAACTACTACCATGGTTCGTCGGCAAGGCTTACTAGCCTCCTGCTCTTGGGATAAGCAATTCACAGAATCTCTATACACAGCTCCATGGTCATCGCCCTTACTGTTTGGTGGCAACATAGACAAGGTCTCCAAAGAAGTATCTAAAGACTCAAGAGAGGTACTTATGATCAGATCCATGGATACCTTAGCGAACGTCATTAAACAGTCAGCACAGAGATACTCGGGCAAGTCTAAGTTTTCGGGGCTACAGAAAGCACGGGACAAGAAATTAGCTGCAGCTAAAGATCCCAAGGATTCTTTTCGTCGCCCATACAGCAAATTTAGGGGAGGATCAGCTAGAGGCAGATCATCCAGAGGTGCCCGTGGATTTAGACGATGAAATTCAGGTTCGGAACGACTGGAGTCTTCCACCCCCAGCCGTTCCAGTACAACCTTCTCAAGTGGGTGGACGCCTTCAGCTACACTGGGAAAACTGGGGAATACTACAAGATCCTTATGTATCCAACATCCTACAGCACGGATACTTAATACAACTCAAGGCCAAGCCTCCGTTAACAGTCACCCCTCCAGGGTTCAACGTTCAACCGGCACAACTACCTATGTTAAGAGAAACAGTAGCTTCTCTGCTAAACAAACAGGCCTTAGAAGTTCTGAATCAACGAAACATCGTACCAGGTTTCTACTCCCCAGTTTTCCTAGTGCCGAAGAAAAATTCCAAGGAGAAGTTTCGTCTCATATACAACATGAGCATCTTCAACAGAGAATATCTATGCAAACCACCAACGTTTCGCATGATACACTTACCGCAACTTCGGGCATTTAATTCGTCCCAAAGATTACATGGCCAGCATAGATTTGCAAGACGCATATCTACACATTCCGATTCATCCCAACTCAAGGAAATATCTAAGATTTATCCTAGACGGGAAACATTATCAATGGAAGGTTCTTCCCTTCGGAATCACATCGGCCCCTTGGCCATTCACAAGAGTGACCAAGCCTATTGTCTCATACTTACATCGTCAATGTCTTCGCAGCGCCTTTTACCTAGACGACGGTATACAAGTGGATCCAGATCCACAGCGTCTCAGACTACAGCTGAATTTTATAATCAAGCTACTAACTCAATTAGGATGGTTAGTAAATCTACTCAAGCCGGACCTAGAGCCAACGCAAGATTTGCAATTTCTAGGCACACGATTCTTAACAGCTCAGAATCGCATTGTAGTCCCGGAGGACAGATGAATCAAGATCCAACAACTTTTTCCTCAAGCCCTACTCTCTCCGTTACCACTACGACAGTGGCAGAGCCTATTGGGACTACTCACATCAGCTCAAGACTTGACAGTCAGAGGCAGGCTTCAATTACGTCCGTTACAAGTCCTCATCAATGCTCATCTCGAGGACCCTCTACCATTCAGTCTACCAGATTATGTCAAACCACATCTACTCTGGTGGACCAAGAGATTGAATGTTTGCGCAGGCATCTCCTTAGTAGAGCCGGAATCGAAAACACATCTCTACGTAGACGCGTCACTACAAGGTTGGGGAGCCCACCTTGCCAGCAGGACAGCGTCAGGCCTATGGAGCAATCAAGAGAGCAAATGTCACATAAATCTGCTAGAGATGCAAGCAGTCATAAACGCCATAAGTCACTGGAGCAACCTACTACAGAACGCTCAGTTGATGGTTCACACAGACAATTCAACAGTGGCGTTTTATGTGAACAAACAAGGTTCAACAAGGTCACAGAACCTACTGACTCGATGTTTCAGACTGTTCGATCTAATCGACAATCTAAACATACACGTCAGAGCTTGCCACATTCCAGGAGTAAAGAATGTATTAGCAGACGCTCTCTCTCGGCCACACCACCCTTACCGCTTGGAGGTATCATTTGGAGTGCCTTTTTTTAGTCCCCTTGTAAAGCGCCATTAAGGTCTCAATGGAAGCGCCCTGCTCTCAGCATGGGGTCTCATTTGAAGCGCCCTTTTTCAAAGTGGGGTCTCAATGAAAGCGCCCTTTCCCAGTAGAAACTTGCATTGTTCCAAATATGTAAATTACGCTCCATAAGAAGCGCCCCTGTGGAGTACCCACTGTGGTTCTACCTGGAGCGCCATATAAGGTGCCCTCTCAGTGCTAGCACATGTAGTCCCATTTAAAACGCCCTTTGGGCACTGCATATGTAGTACCACTCAGGGCGCCCCAGACCTTTTTGTGCTACACCATGTAGCGCCGTTCTGAGTGCCCATTGATATCTTGTCCATATCGTGTAGCGCCCTTCCAGGCACCCCTTGAATTAGATTTGAAGTCCCATCTTAAGCACCCATTTGAGTACCCTTAAAGGTGCCTATTAATGTACCATAGGAGGTGCCGATTGGAGTACCATGAAAGGCACCCTATGGAGTACCCATGATCAACCATAAAACTGCAACTGGATGAGAAGTGAAAACCCATTAACCATATGAGCAAATTTAAAATGGATTACACCATGTACATTATCAAAGGACAACAAATTTTATAAAAAGAAAAAATATATATTTATTTTTTTCACAGCTATATAAATCAATAAAATCCGCAATCCAGGTTTATAGAGCAGCTTCGACTTTGTTGAGCTGCTTCTTTTCACGACATCTGAAGGCCGAGAGCTTGTTCCTGAGAACTTTCGTTACTCTCGACCTCAGTGAGTCAGATACACTCATCGTGAATTCTACACAAAAAAAAAGAAAGAAGAAATCAATCACTGACATTATGATCTAAATACACAAACCAATGATATTCATTTTCAATTTAACAAAATTAAAGGTAACTAGATGAGATGTTTCCGAGGTTTCACATTGTCCCCAATGCATTCTTCCTTAAAATCCTCCATCGTCATGCAAGTCAAAACAAAAAAAATTAAGGAAGTATAAACAATAAACCACACAAATTTTAACATGAAAATGAAGTTGGAAATTAGTTTTTAAATCTACTTAAATTATTCAAGTTTTAACAAATAAAAATGCTGAACGAAACACACCAATTATCCTGTTCACAAGGTAAGGGTTGAGGCAGGGATATTGCCCATCTGATGTCAGGGACTTGTTTGACATATCTTCCTTAGAAAAAAAATATGCCCAACAAGTACCTGGCACAGCTGGAGCCATCCCGCCTCCCTTCTTGACCCAACGAGATTTTGTTGGAGGCCCTCCTCAACTGGTCCTCATATAAATATATATGAGAGTGGGGAAGCAGTTCTTTCATCTGTAAACAAAAAATGACAAGGAATACTTGGGATGGCATGGAAACAAACAATTCAAGGATATTGTGGACAAATGTTATTTCATTCACTGGTGCCAAATGCTTCATGACAACATTCACTTCTGAGAACCTGAGCTACATCTCACAAAATTATCAAAAGGACATTTAATCTAAAAATCTATTAACCCTCAATTCCCTTTCTTTTTTTCCACATCAAGCGGACAATAGAACTATCACACAAAAACAACTCTGGTGTACTTACACTACTGCATCCCTTTGGGTAGTAACCCGGCTTTGGCCTTTCAAAGCAAGATGAAGGAGGTTCACTTGTCGAGGGAGGCATGCTCCTGGCTGATTGCAGAGATTCTTAAATTGAAATTATTTTAGTTTAGGTTTCATTGTTGATTTTAAGTCACACAAACCTCTCCAATCATTTGAAATTTGAAATGAAATAACCTTGATAAAACCTTTCAAAAAAATAAAATATATATTTGAATTCACGATTCATTCATTATACATATCAAACAATATATGAATTTTCTACCAGCCCAATTGTTCCTCCAGTTTCTTATGTGCCTGTTCTTTTTGGCCAATTCATCCTCGAGGAGACGACACTTGGTACATGGATAGTCGTCCTCATCTGTCCTCCTTTTTCTTGACTGTTTCACAGCCATTGTGGGATGTCCCTTGCTGTTTCTGGGAACATCTGTTTTAAGCAAGACAATTTTACCAAAATTAATGAAACATGAACACAAACGGCATGTAGTTCATGTGACATAACTGTTTACAGCACAAATATATGGAATGAGTGCACTCTGTTCAACCTCCAACATCTCCAGTGTAATGGTACATTTAAGATGAAGGATCAATCACCATATACAGCTACAACTCTTACATGTTTATGTACGTCAGGGTAAACAGTTAAGACTCAAAATTGTTTTCGACTTTTTCTTTCAGTTTTACCTGTAACACTAACAAATGAACATCTAATTCCTGGTTCTTATTTACCCTCTAAATTTGTTTCTTCTTCTTCGGCCTCCGTCTCACTAGCTGAAGCGTATTGAGACTCGAGGAGATTGTCCATCTCCTCCAGGACCCTCTGTTTTGACTTTTTCAAGGCCTCGGCCTTCTCAGCCTTCTCCTGACGGGCTTTCAGGAAGGCATCCTTCTTCAGTGTATCACGCACACTTTCTTGAACTGAAAATTATTTATTCATTTGTATTCACAATGATGTCAGTAAAAACCTTTTTTTTAATGTAGATAACAATAATACTATGCCATATATCCTTTTTATTTCATAAAGCATATACTTCAAAAGAAATCTTTTAAAGAATGATGTAAACAAATGTTTACAAAGGTAAACAATAAGTTCAATCTGTTTGGGCGTATTCACTGGTAACAAAACAAGTATCATTTGTGATCTATACTGAAATTTTTCTCATAAAATGCTTATGAATTAGAGATATTTAAATCTACATATATTTCACAATGTCTACATGATTTGTTTTACTGCTGTATTTCATTCATATATTATTTCTATCTACCCAAATTTAAATCATGAAAACATTGTTGAATTTTTCATACCTGAGTATGAATAAAAATACAATCTATGAATATTCACTTGCTTATCTACTTATTTCCCTTCCTAATCTCATTTTAATTTGTATATGAGAGCTTGAGCAGTGTGCTGAACGAGTAAGTTTTGATTTACTTTCTAAGTGAACCTCTTCCTTTTGTCACTGCAAATGAAAAATTCAATAGTATTATCCCTTCCTAATCCTCATTTAAATTTGTGTTTGCATAACAATAATAATTCATTTATATATATAAGCTAGCTACTAGTATCCATCTGACTTGTTGCTCACTGGACACACACTGCACAGGACCACAATAGCACAAATATCCTTTTAATAAAATGAAAAGCGAATCCGAAATCTACAAGATCATTTAGTATTAATGCAAAGTGTAATGGCATTGGCATAATTGTCACGACTGCAAGAATATTGGATAAATCTATAGGAATAATATATATACGCCCAC
The DNA here is from genome assembly GCF_003918875.1 of Haliotis rubra. Classification (NCBI taxonomy): domain Eukaryota; kingdom Metazoa; phylum Mollusca; class Gastropoda; order Lepetellida; family Haliotidae; genus Haliotis; species Haliotis rubra. Next base: position 12,620 of record NW_025765200.1, on the reverse strand, counting down.
CTGAGCTATGGATGACATCCGCGGGGAACAGTTTTCCTGCAAACTTAGCCTGCACCCGATCACCAGGCTTGTACTCCCAAGCTTCTTTTCTTGGCACACAAATTGTGTTCGTCGATTGGACACTAAATGCCAAAATCCTCCACCCAGAACAACGCAACAAACTTGTAGGAAGACATGTCGTAGTACTAGTAGTAAGATATCGCGGATTTCTATGATAGTAACGGTAGATCCAGTCAAATGTAATCGCCAAAGTTGTAACCGGAAGTTGGAAGGAATGGTGGTTGTATTTATGAAGTATTTTAACAGTTATCTAACAACTAGCCATTTTCAAAGGGCAAAGTTGGAACCAAGTACAACAAAATACTCAAAACTAAAAAGTGTTACGAAGATGCTGATAATTCTAAACTCTTATTACCAAAGTTTCTATAAGATCTTCACATCGCTTTGCTTTGGTACCATAGAATATTATATTAGGAGCGGTGCCTATGACAAAGCAAGGAATTTTGCCTACTTCCGGTAGCAGTGACGGGTTTGGAACGCATGTTTTTATCAACACAAGGCCACGTGGCAAACAGTTTGGTAAATAACAATTTGCATTGGCCCTTTTGCTGTGAATTTAGCACAATTGAGGTGATAAACTGGCAGAAATGACTGAGAGGGCAGAAATGACCAAAAGTAAAAAAAGAAAACAAGGCCCGTATAAGAAACATGAATTTGACGAAACTCTGACTCCTAGAACAACTTTATGGAGAAAAATGAGAGAAAGTGCCGATGAAGCAAGCAAGCAGTCTTCCGTGCAGTCGAACGCCAGTGATGAAACAAATCCCATTCACGGAAGACAACCCGATTGCAACGAAGAGTATGGACACAGCGATAATGGTTTGTAAACTTACGAATTTGTCTCTCTTGTTCCCTATGTATTTTGAAGTAACTTGGTATAGACATAATGATTGCTGGGCACTAAAAGTTGAAGGTTATTGTTTACTTATGCTTTTGGACAGGTGTGGATGAACCAGCGTGTTGTCAGCAGTTTTCTAATTGAATGTAAACAGATGTATTGACACTGACGTTCCAAACTGGGTTTCAGATCTTCGTAAAGATTCCAAACTTGAGAATATATATATTCAATTAGAAACAGACAAATTACAATATATTTTTCTGAAGAATATTATTTTAGTTTAGTCTTGGATATGTACTTATCTCATTGTTAATAATTCACATTAAAAATGTTTTGCAAAATATATTTTTTTTTAGCTCAGAAGAAATGAAACAAATATTTTGCATCATGTTGATGCTATCCATTATATGTAATATTGCATTAAACACAACATCTGTATATTGAGAATGTTATGGCGCCTCATCTTATTGTAGCGCTAACTCACATGTATGATTGGCCCCTTTATCGAAATATACACACTCTCATAATGATTAATTCAAAATGATAATCGAAGGACTTCAAAGAACAAACCATCAATTTTAAAATTGTTTTTACTTGCTTACTTTTTACTACCTTACACTTAAAATATAATTAATTGTACAATAGTTCCAATAAGTTTAATGTAGCAAGTTAAGTTTAGTCAGAAAGTCTTTTATGCATTAAAATTGTGCTTAGAAATTTCATGTTAATTTATTTTATGCTTAGATGAAGCAAAGGACCCAAAGAGCCCTGTATCTGAAGATGATATGCAGGTAGACGATTATGAAAATGAAGATGCAATGAAAGCAGAGGGAAAGTTTGCTGATGACGAAGAAAGCTCATCAGAGATTGAAGAATGTGATGAAGAGCCATGATATTGATGATACAGAGGACAGTAAGTGCAAAACTAAATGCACATTTTTACAGATACATTTTAAAAATTTTAGATTCACATTGAAAGATTCACATGAAAATAAACATGTCAGTATAAGTTGGTTGGTCATGGAATGTTGGAATATGATTTTTGAATAGTCATAATCATTTAAGTTATGTTTTTGTTCACATTTTCAGATTTCCAGAACTTTGCAGAGAAATCATCCCCATTGTACAGTGGAGCTAGAATTACGGAACTAGTCAGTGTGGTTTTGATAATGAGCTTCATAATAAGACATCAGCTGACTGGGGAAGCATTGAAAGATTTATTGGTCTTAATTGAACTTCATTGCATAACTCCAAATTTGTGCAGAACTAGTTTGAAAATGTTCAACAACTTCTTCAAAAGTATGTCATCACCTGTGCAGATGCACTACTTCTGTAGTTTTTGCAACACTTACCATGGGAAAGCAAGTCAGCCAACCTGCCAGAAATGCCAGAAAAATCAACAGTCATCCTTCATATACATTCCAGTCATAGGTCAATTACAGTCACTATTTTCAGGTAAGAGTCGAGATAGGTAACCTGATTTATTCAAGGTTTTGACAGACTTGAAATTAGAGTGCTGCCTTGAAAAGACCCTAATTTCTTATTGAAAAATATGTAAAATGTCTTGAAAAACCTTGAAAATAAATAATCCCTATATTTCAAATAAAACTTCAATAATATTGTATTGCTTTATTAAAATTGATAAGATTGCAATTGCTTTATTTTCCTACATTCATTTCTTAAATTCTTAGGTATATTAGATTCATCAATTCCCTAAGCAAAGTTTTATCAGTAGTTGATATAATAGTCAGTGAACAAACCTGTATGACCATTTTCCTATTGGGAAATGTTTGACAACTGTTGTGTGATAGAAACTTGTACTTATTCAACTTAAAAGACTTTAACTCTTTCAACACCAGTCAACCAGAGGCATTTACTGCCATGACACAGAGTTCCCAGAGACTCTGAGGTCATAGATGAAGCCTATGTTTATGAAGGAAATTTTAAGCTTGTAAAACGTTATTGCTACTACATCCCATACACCATTTAAAAGATCTAATCCTACTGTTGATAAATATGAAGTTTATTTTTATAATATTATTCAAATAATACAACTACAACTTAAATAAAATTTATATTTGAATGAAAATGCAAGCTTACATTTATAACGTCCAGATAAACCATGAAAGAAGCAAAAACTACGGCGATTTTTTCCAATTGTGACATGTCATAAAATGCCCGTGCCTTTTTCTTTTATATTTTCATTTTTACGTAATCAGAAAATTATTATAAAAATATTTCTTAAACAATATGTATGGTCGCCTATTTCCGATATCTGTGGCTTTCCACCGGTAAAATGACATAACAACTGAAAATACCTCCGTTTTCGAAGCTTCGTATATGAATAACATGCTGCCGGCAAATGGATTTGATGTCGGTCATCGTTCAAAAGCTCTGAACATCAACAATATCACTGTACCCTTGCCAAGAGTATTTTCTATCGTTTGTAAGAAGCGATTTTATTGGATAAAGATTGGTTTCTAATGACGCTTTTACGCCACAGTCTGCTATAAGGGTCGTGATTGGTCAAAATGAGACACGTGACCTAAGGCAGCCAATCATATTACAGCAATGGATACCGTCCTCGTAAACGAAAACTTTCCGATTTGGACACAAGTTTTGGATGAAATAATGCTATTCTGAACATATTAAGCAAGAAATAGCTACCTATACGTAAATTATGGAACTTATTGGACGTATCGTGCTAGGTTATGACCTGTGACAAAAATGCTTCATGTATGTATTTTCGCATTAAACATCGTGTCCGAGCGTGAAGATTGAGGCAACAAGAGCTGAGATGTCACTTGTCAGTGACTTGACTTGCATTACATGATCGCACAAAAAGATGGAAATAGTAATTTTATATGTACATTTGACAACTTTTATGAATGCTGTTGTTGATTTTATTCATGAGTTTATTCAATTTATTTAATAATTTCCTCTAAACATCGTTACTTTGCTCTTTGACAATGTTATTGTGGACCCGCTGCCGAAGCATGTGTCCGAGAATCGTTGTCTTCTTTAAAAAACATTGCGAAAAATAGTTTATAATTTTAATTCTGCTGATAATATATGATAAATTGAAATTTAATAAGTGTTTTCAGACATTGTGAAATGTGATAGATTTGATATATGAATCAAAAGTCAGGTAGGTTCCTAAAATTATGTCTCATTTTGACGTGACTACTGCCTGGCCGATTAATCGGCCTCCGGTGTCTGGGGACTCATAACGTTGTGGCCGATTATTCGTTGAATGGGTTAAAAGGCCTTAATTTCTAAGTGACATAGTCTGTATCAGCACAGTTTATTATCAGTTTATTTATTACACATAGATTACTATTTGTGTTGGTCTTTCGTTGTTCTAGTCTTCAAGATATTTTTTAGTGTTACAATTTTTGATTATATAATTCCAGTTACAATATCTAACCTGGCATGTGTCAAGTTCAACAGATAATCTTTCTTACAATAGGTTTAAAGAAGTCAGACTTACTTCATGGAGGAAGGGTTAAGGATAATCCATCAGCAATTGAAGATATCTTTGATGGGAAAACGTACAAAGACATCTTTGAGGATGACTTCTTCAAGGGAACACATAAAGGAAGAAAAGAGAAAGAAATTCACATTTCTCTACAACTCAACACAGATGGAGTAGCTCTTTTCAGATCTTCAAATTACAGTGTTTGGCCCCTGTATTTAACAGTAAATGAACTGAACCCAAAGTTAAGGTAAGCTTTCTCAATTTCATTGTTACTTTTAAGTTTCAACAGATGGAACTGGTGAACCTATGTATTAACATGAGGTCTGTGTATCTGTCTGTCCGGACTCTGGACAGGTTCATTACTCCCTTACTTCGAGTCAGATTCTAATAAAAGTTGGAAGGAAGATGAAGGAACTTATGATGAAGTTGAGGATGACTGATCTTGTGTAATAGCTCTAGGAAATACAAGTTGTGGGGGATGTTGTTCATTGTGTTAAGTGGTTAGTTTTAAGAATTGGTTATTCTAAAAGGAATTTGTCATAATGTTATCATAGATAGACTGAGTTCAGTTTGATTCATTTACCTGCTTATATACTCATATACATCTTCATGCAAACTTGCTGAGTAAAACATTGTAATATTGAAGAAGACCTGTCTCAGATAAATATTTGACAATTTTTTCAGGTACTCCGCTGAATGCAGACTGTTTGCTGGACTCTGGTATGGCATCAACAAACCTACAATGTCAATCTTTCTGCAGCCTCTTGTTGAAGAACTGAAGTCCTTGTATGAAACAGGTTTGTTTGTTATGACTTTGCGTTTAGATTGCTTGATGAATTCAATTTCTCATGCTGGACAGAATTTGATGAACAATAGCAGGTAATTATGTTTGAAATATCAAGCATTTATTACGGATTTTAACAGCAGTATTTACAGTTCTTTCTTTTTTTCACTTAGGTACTGATGTTGTCCTGGAGGGCAGTTCACTTCTTTTGCGAGCAGTTCTTCATAGTGTTGTGTGTGATGCTCCTGCAAGATGCCTAGTTCAAAACTTTGTACAGTTTAATGGATATTTTGGATGTGGAACCTGTTTGTCCAAAGGAAAATCTGTGAAAACTGGAGAACGTGGATCTATGATGTCCTATCCATTTGACATATCAGAAGCTGGTAATCTCACTGGTGTCTCTATACCCAAGACGCATACCCAGTGTCTGACTGATGCAAGGAGAGCAGAAGAAGACGGATCAAGTCGAAAATGGTGTCAAAGGCTTCTCCCCTTTTGTACAAGTTGCCCTTTTTTGATATGATAAGATGTGTTACTGTGGATTATATGCATTGTGTTTCTTCTTGGCGTGCAGAAGAAATTCTTACATCTGTGGACTGACAATGCAAACAAACATGAAAAATTTTTACATTGGAAACTTCACGTCCAATACTTAATGACAGGTTACTTAAGACTCTCTCCGCTGCCAAATCTTATTACAAGAATGCCGAGGTGCATTGAAGATTTGAAGAATTGGAAGGCCTCAGAGTTCAGGTCCTCTCTTTTATTTTATTATGTTTGTTGCTTGTATCAGATTTTACCCGATGAATATTTCTCACATTATCTCCTTTTGGTTGAAAGTATATTTATTCTTTTACAGAGGTCAATTTCGCAAAATGAGCTTTCAAGAGCTAAGGTGCTTATTGCCAAGTTTTGTGCATCAGTTGATTTCTTATATTCAGAAAGGAACATGACATCCCAATATGCATGCACTCCTCCACCTAACTCAGAAAGTTGAAGATCTTGGACCCTTATGGTGTCACTCTTGCTTTTTCTATGAAGATTTAAATGGGGACTTGCGATCGCTGTTTCATGGTACACAGAAAGTAGACACTTCAAATTTCAATGGCTGTAGTAATACATCAGAAGCTACCACGTTTATGTGCCCTTATTCCAAAATTCTCTGAAGCTGAATATATCTATCTCTCCTTTAAGGGAAAACATCTCAGAAAGAACCTCACTTTGATTAAGGATAACATGTTTGCTGTCGACCCAATTAAGCCTTGTAACTTGTCTGTCGAAATACAAAATTTGGTTGAGGAATTTATGAATGCACCAGTAACAAGGTCAGCAGTTTTACCGCTACTGGTGCAATGGTTTTATGTTTCATTCAAAAATGTACAAAATGTAACAAGGAGAAACAGCTACTCAGTTGAGTATATTGGAACTGATCAGAAACGTTACCTTGGTCAGATTCAATATTACCTTGTTTTATTTACTGAGAAGAGTGCTATGTATTGTGCTATAATCAAAAGGTTTATCAAGAAACGTAAGTGTCATTTGCATGTACCAGCTCATTTTGTTGAAGTTGAAACTGGAACCTTGTTTGATCTCATACCTGTTGAGAATATTAAGAATACTGTAAACGTACTTATTTTCGCGGAATTGACAGTTTAGACTACTTCGCGCGGTCAATTATTCGCGCAATCAGTAATTGCCGGAACTGCCAGCTGTCTCTTTGGCCGCCACTAATAGCAGTGAAAACAAACAGAGTGGCTTAACCTGTCAGGCGGCGTTTATTGCTTACTCACAGGAAATCCCTATCTGTGCGATATACTAGTACACAGTAATCCGTTTACTCCCGGAAGAGATGAAAAACACATCAGTCTTATGTTCCGAATTCTGACGATTTGACGAATTAACTTATACTGTATATGAAGCTCTTTGTGATTTCAAACAAGCCGGGTTGTTGTGAATGAGATGATTGAGGTGTTAGTGACTATTCGCTTCATGATGTACTGGTGAATAAAATCTTAATGAATAAATAAAATACTGCTGTATTATTTCTTTCCGAGTTGTTTCACGGTAATCTGTTTTGTATCAAACCATGTCATGTGACCAATTTCCATGGCGGCCACAACACACATTGCTGTTTTCGCTAATTCGGCAATGGGATTTGGCTCATTATTTAATTATGTTTTGGGAAATCCATTACAGCGACAGTTAAGTATGATCAGTCGTCATTTTAAGATTCCCGTTGATTTCTGTCTTCAAACGTGATGTGTTATGGTAACAACTCAGGGGCGAGTGTGGCTAGACTGAATGAATGACAGGTTTATTTGCGGTGTATAAATTTTCGCGCTAAAATGTTTTCCGCGAAAAGCGCGAAAATAAAACCTGCGCGAAATATAATACGTTTACAGTATGTGTGTGTACATGGATCAGGGTAATGTGAAATTTGTAGCACTAATGCCAAATGTAAGAGAAAAAGATTAGATTTTGTTTTCATCCTGTGATAGAAGTTATGATGCATTTTTTGTACATACATGTACATGTATTTATGAAACAAAAGGAGTTTGTTCATTGTAATATTGTAAGACATGTGTATGCATTCTGTTACACTCTGTATTGCCTTCTGTTCTATGTACTTTAGTGTAAATATGTACTTGAATCCTTTCAAATTACTTTATGTAAACATTATTGCTCACACGCCTTCAAGATTTCACAGATTTATTTTGGAAGTAAATTAATATAGATGTTTTTTTTCTATTTCCTCCCTCATTATGTTGAGAATAATAAATGCAGTGACAATAACTTCTGAGTCATTCATCATTTTAGGTTGTTTTACTGTACACTATTTTAGTCTTGTTTCTCAATTTGTGTACAAAATTATTTGAAACAAATGGGTTTGTTTAACTTTATTAGTTTTTAAATGATTACAATAAACTATTAAGATGATTATTATTAACAAATATCTCTGACATAAACAGACTTTGTTTTTTTAAGAGCTGTCATAATTTCTCTGTCATCTTGTTTCTCTTCAAAGTCCAGGAAGTACCAGTAGCAGTGCCCCTCTGATTTGTTATGAGAAAACATATGTTTCTGCAGCGCCCCTCTAAGTACCCAAGACGATTACTGAGTCCATATGGTACCGCTTGAAGAGCCCCCTCACTTTCTCAGTTTTAAACCAAATGTTTCGAAGCGCCCATTGAAGCCCTTATGCTATATGCCATTTGAAATTGTTTCTAGGAGTACCATTTGAAGCGCCCTCTGCTTTTAAGCAGAGTTAAGGAAGTGCCCTTGGAAGCCCCCTTGCTATTTGTTTAAGTCAAGGGAGTACCATTTGGAGCGCCCCACCTTAGTATGCAGTCAATCTGTAGTGCCCTTATAGGTTCCAAATTGGGCGCCCCACCCCAGTTGAAGCCTCATTTTCAGTACCATTTATGGCGCCCAACTACAGTGTAGTGGAAACCTTGAGCGTAAGGGTTTCTGTATATCGCCAGTTCCAGACCCACTAGCATGGGCAAGGATGCACTAAGCATATCGTGGGAGGGACTCAACGCCGCGACGCTTTCCCTACTCCCAGCGTTAATCCCACAAATCTTACAGAAAATCAGTCAGAGGGACGTAGAGCCTCCATCTGATTTTGGTCGGCCCTACTGGCCAGAGAAAAATTGGTTTCCAGATCTCATACAAGAAATCGGAAAACCAATTCTTCAACTCCCTGCGCAGCCAATCTATTGATACATCCGTTACACCAAACAAGTGCACTAAACACCAGAAGCATTCCAACTTCAATGTGGATGGATTGTATCAAGGCATGTCTGAATAAGAGAGGTTATTCTGCCAGAGCTGCTGCGGTCACGCTTTGCACAGCGTAACTCAACTCTAACTTATCACGATGACAAATGGCACAGTTTGTCAATTACGCTGCTAAGAAAGGATTTACAGCCAGATATGCTACACATCCTCAAGTGGCAGATTTCTTATGTTATCTACGTCAAACTAAGAATCTAAAAGGCTCAACCTTGTCCACTTATCTTGCAGCTATAAGTTCTGTCATAACTATGAGAACGGGCGTCAAGTTGACAAAAACACCAGAGTTACTCGCTTTGTTACGAGCGTTCCGATTGGATGATCAGAAACGGAAGTTTCACGCTCCAGCCTGGGATCTAAATATAGTGCTCCAACACCTCACTAGTGAGGCTTATGAACCATTGCTATCTACTTCGTTTGAATCACTGACCCACAAAACCTTGTTCCTGTTAGCATTAGCTACGGCCGCCAGGATGTCAGAGATTCACGCACTGGATTACGAGAGAACACGCTTTGATGATAATCATAACATAGCTCATCAGGTCAACCAGACAGATTATTCCACGTCCCAGCTCTCTCATCCATACTTGGACCGCATGATACGATGGATCTATCACTATGCCCAGTTCGAGCACTGAAAATATATCTCCAACGATCCAAACAGAGCAGAAGGATATTCAAGAGATTATTTATCCCTATATCTATAGCTACGCAGACGGAAGTCTCACGTACTACTATCTCTATCTGGATCAGAACTGTCATACTACGTGCCTACAAGGCTGCAGGACTCGACCCTCCAAGAGCTTCTAATCCTCACGAAATTAGAGCGCTAGCCTCAACTCTCACTCTACATGGGAATTGCACTTTGAATACCATAATGGAGGGATGTTTCTGGAGATCCGATATGGTGTTTGCCAACCACTATCTGAGAGATATCACCACCAAGGACGTCTCGGGTATCCACCATTTCGGTCCCATGGTCCTCGCTCAACAGTTGACAGTTCCAACGGAGAAGATAAGTCTATCTTACAGATTTTATACTTATCTGATAACAGTACTAATAGCTACATGCTATCTATATATTTTGCTTAAGTTTAATTTATTATGTTATGTTCACTACTATGGTTTTTATATCATACTATAATAAGCTTACAACTCCTAGGAGTTTTGCTATTATATATATGTTCAGCTTAAGTTTCATCAATCCTTAAGCTCAGTCATATGGTCATATTCATAAATGTATTAGCTAACAAACTCTAAAGAGTTGGTTACTATTATACAGCTTAAGTTATAATTATATCTTAAGCACAGTACTATTATAACTTAAATATATGCATATCTTAAGCTTAATACTTTGGTTCATTATAAAAGTATTCACTATAAACTCACAGAAGTTTATACTATCACATTAATAGCTTCAGCTTACATTAATGTTGTATATACTTTTATCATATTCAGTAAATTGTAATAACCTTTATATGGCAGCTGATAAGTTAACAACAGGAATTCATCAGTTCAGTGCCTTTATGAAGTTCCCATAGGGTTATTACAATCATCACAGTTCAAATCACTAATTATTAAAATCCAAAGTATATATAATCCCACCTCCTTTTCCGTCGGATTCTACAAGCAATAAGCATGAGTCAGGATAAGGAAAAATATGAAATTTTTAGAGTAAAATTGATATTTTATACTTATCCTGACTCATGAGGTAAGCTCTCCTGTCCTGTCCTCCCACTTTAACACTTTGTATTTCTTCGGAAAAATAAAGTGTCGGGCTCAAAACAAAAAAAGGAGAGAGTGAGGCACATGGGTTCAGGTGGCCCTCATTCCTCGCTTGTGGAAGGGGAGGTAACTTCGTGGTGAGTACTAATTAGTGATTTTTATTGAAGGAAACTTCAATTGGGAGATACACGCAGTTCCACTATGTTCAAGCAAGAAGAAGAGGACAAGCAATAAGCATGAGTCAGGATAAGTATAAAATATTAATTTTACTCTAAAAATTTTATTTTTCATCTGCAAAGACTACTTTTTCTTTGGTCAGGTTTACCAGTCATCAAACCTGACTTCATGCGAGGACCCAAAGGAAAGAAGAAGCGGGTAAAGAAAGTTGTTGAGGACTCTGACAGTGATGAGGAATGGATACCAGCATCAATGGAGGAAAAGTAATTCTCAAGTAGGAAAGTAGTTCAGAGAAAAGAGAAATATCAGGGTTCAAAATTAATATCAGTATGCTACTTAGAGACTAGTGAAATTTAGAAATGCTTCAGGACTAGTAACATAAATTCAGTATTTCAAAATAACTAATGGCTTAATGCTTAAAGTTCCCTTGGAATTTTCTGAAAGTGTCTTAGATCAGACTAGTAAGGGAATTTTTGTCCCATCTAAATAATTAAAATTGTCTCAAAGTTTAAAAAAAAGAGAGATGGTATATTTTAGCGATGATTCAAATAAAGTAATACTTGCAAGTCGAAGCTTGTGAGAATACAGGAACCAGTTTTACATTCGCATTCACTCGTCAAGTCACTCCAACTCAGATGTGTATTTCCAACAATGATACCAATATGATATTGGTCCGAGGATTACAAAATATAAAGTACATTCTGAGTGCTGATGCATCACTAAGATGAGTTTGTGTGATAAGTTTGTTTTGTTACAGTCTTATTCCGGTTGAGACTTTCATTCTATAAGTACATCTTAATCAGAACCCATTGATGAATAAAAGTTAGTTTGATAGCAATTTCAGATGGATAATTTCATTACCTGAATTTATCTTGTTCAGAAACCCATAATGTTTTGAATCAATGCTAAGGATAAGTTTGTTCTATAGTAATTTCAGATGTATAATTTCATTCTCTAAATACATCTTGTTCAGAAACCCAATGATTAATGTTTTTAATCATAAGTCACATATTTTGTTTTAGTGATCTTACCCATGAATTGATAAGTTTGTCTTTTGGTAGTTCAATTGAAGACTATACAGTGAATTTGTTGAGTTTTTTTAAATAAAAAATTGACCACACTTTTGAGTACCTTATAGTAGAACTATAACGATGCACCGAACTATCAATGAATTGCAATTGTTGAGTTACCTTCTGTCACGTACTCATGCACGCACTCACACACACAAACACACACAAATAATTTTCTTGTTTTGCACTGAATTGGCATAAAGTGCTCTTACTGACAAAACCTGCAAAAAAAATAACATGAATAATGATTTTAAGGAAAAATCTTTCAATGCTTCACCACAAGGCATTGTCACAACATGGCATGGTATCCTTGAAGACATTCTTAAGTCTGGGATTCAAGTTAATTGTCAGTTATCAAAAGAGACTGAAACTACTTCAACTTATGTTTATTTCATATAAACTATACATTCATTTGGGATGTAAATGAGACAATTCAAGGCGAGAAACATTATTGCAATAGTATGTTGCAATCGACTATCGCTGTCACATTAGTATGTTGCAATAGACTATCGCTATCACAATAGTATGTTGCAATAGACTGTCGCTATCACAATAGTTGTTTCCCCATCAGTAGTCACCCCTACCATATTGTGTGATAAGGTAGAACCTGATACCAGAGATAATATATGTTGTTTTATTCACTACACAGTCTAGTTCTTCATTATCAAATGAATTAAGAAAGACACCATTTCC